>NC_142810.1:17552316-17713016 GCF_049724085.1 Artemia sp. Qi Xiang Cuo | reverse complement strand
AGAAACACCTGAGGGTATTACGTTGAAACTTTCAGGGTATGTTGAAAACTCAGCAGAGATCAAACAGTCCCCACTCCCCTTGTCATTTTAAACGCTTCCTCCCCTCAACACAAATCGAAACTTTGAAAAAGCTAGTTTGTTCAAAATAGTTCAGGTCTAATAAATATGTCTCCAGCAATGCCATGCCCACCACAGGCCCAGGGCAAGGAGTGCAGATTATGAAATTGCCCATTGTTGTGATGCAGGATCTATCACTAGAAAAAGGGAGAATGATTGATTCTGAATATGTCCAAAAAGGCTAAGAGTATTAAGGTGAAACTTAATAACACTGTTTCAAAAGAAACTGTATGCATCCAGTTTATCAAAATGGTGGATCTGAAAAATCTTAAGGACACCTAACAGTATAAAGTTGAAACTGTCAGGGCATATTGAAAACTGATTGGAGGACATCCAGCCCCACTCCCATGGCAATTTTAGTTACTCTTCCTTCAAACATATTTTATAAAAGATATAGAAATATCCTCAAGTTCAAAAATCCTTTATTTGGATATATATATATATATATATATATATATATATATATATATATATATATATATATATATATATATATATATATATATATATATATATATATATGTTGTCTGTCTCTGAGACAGACAAGCAAAATTGTAAATTGTAAAACAGACAAGCAAAAATTGTAAATTGTCATATGTTTACAATAATTTTTTCCCCTGAATTCATGGAAAATAGAAAAAAGTTTTGTTTACTATAAATCATGACTTTTTAATAGTTCTTACTAGATCTCGGAAAATTTACTAGATTTTTTTTTACTAGATCTAGTAAAATCCTACTGACGGTGACAACCCTGCTGAGGAGATTCACCTAATCACCTTGGGTGGTTTTTGTTTTGGGTGGCTTTTGTTTTGATTCCAATATATTCCCAATCATCACAAATCCAAGTGTCATTATAGCTTCATTTTTAGTTGGTAAGATTTGATACACAGAAAGATTATTTTGTCGACCTTTAGACGCCGGAAGTGTCCGTTTATGAAAATAGGTGACTGCTTGTCTGTCTCTTTAAGACAGACAAGCAAAATTGTAAATTGTAAAACAGACAAGTAAAAATTGTAAATTGTCATATATTTATGATAATTTTTTTCCCTGAATTCATGGAAAATAAAAAAAAAATTTGTTTACTATAAATCATGACTAGTTTTTACCAAATTTCGGGATATTTACTAGATTTTTTTTCTTTACTAGATCTAATAAAATCCTACTGACGGTGGCAACCCTGCTACTCCTTCTTCTGCAACAGGCTTAAAATCACAATGTTAAAAAAACTTTTCCTACAAAATAAGTTTTTCAATAAAAAGTAAAGAACCCCTTCTAACCAAAAATGAACAAAAATAGAATCAAATAATCTACCAAGTATACAACTTCCACATATCAGTATCAATAAATAAATGAAACCCAAAACGAACATAAATTAAAATAAATAACAGTCAAACTCAAAACGAGCAGAAATTAATATGAGTAGGGTTCAAAACTGCTATGCTTTCTAAAAGCCAAAATAAAATTTGTACTTTACTGAAGAAATTCTTTTAAATATTCTCACTTTTATAACTTTAAGAAATCGAAAATTAATTAAGATTTTAAAGAACAAATATCAGCATATGAATATTGATACACATTTACTGTTTTTTTTTCAGTAAAGTACAAGTTATATTCTGGTTTTTAGAAAGCATAGGGGTTTTGAACCCAACTCATATTAATTTCTGCTCGTTTTGAGTTTGACTCTGTTATTTACTTTAATTTCTGTTCGTTTTGGGTTTCATTTATGTATAGATACTGATTTGTGGAAGTTGTATGCTTGGTAGATTATTTGATTCTATTTTTTTCATGTTTGGTTTAATGGAAGTTTCTACGACAACTCCTTCCATACAAAGTACCCTGGTCTAAAAGAGAGAAAAAAAAATACACTGTGCCCACTTCGTTTAATTAAGTAAATTAATTAAAAAAAACTTTTTCTACAAAGTGAGTTTTTCAAAGAAAAGTAAAGAACTCCATTAAACCAAAAATGATCAAAAATAAAATCAAATAATCTACCAAGCGTGAAACTACCACAAATCAGCATTGATAAATAAATTAAACCCAAAACAAACAAAAATTACAATAAATAACTGAGTCAAACTCAAAACGAGCAGAAATTAACATGAGTCGGCCTCAAAACCCCTATGCCTTCCCAAGGCCAGAACATAATTTGCACTTTACTAAAAAAAAATACTAATGTTTTTACTTTTAGAAACTTTAATAAATCAAATAATATTAACATTTTGATTACTAAATATCAGTATATGTATATTAAACTGACAATGCACATTCATTTGTATTTTTTCAGTAAAGAGCAAATTATGTTCTGGCAAATTATGTATGTTGAACAAAATGGCTATCTCAAAAATTTTGATTGGATGTGTTTGGGGAAAAGGTGAGCGTGAGAGGGGGGTTAGTTGCCCTCAAATCACTTTCAAATACTAAAACCTTATATGCCCCCAGGGAATAACTTATAAACCTTGACCTGAAGATTGCGGGGGGGGGGGGGGGAGTGTCCTGCTCAAAGGTATACTTTCGTGAACATCAAACTGCGTGGAACAAAATGGCTATCTCAAAATTTTGATTGGATGTGTTTGGGGAAATAGTGGGCATGGAAGGGGTGTTAGTTGCATTCCAATCACTTTCGACTATTAGAAAGGGTACTAGCCATTTCGATTTCCAATCGAATGAGCTCTTTTTGAAGAGTTTACAACAACGCATTCTATAAAAACCTTATACGCCCCCAGGGCTTAACTTACAACCCTTACCCTGAGGGCATTAGGGGGGTTGTCATCCTCAAAGAACTAATTTCCAGAACTTACAACTATGCTCAAAAAAATGACTATCTCAAAATCTTGATTGGATGTGTTTGGGGAAATGGTGGGCGTGAGAGTACACTTACAACCCTTGTCCAGAGGGCTGTGGGGGGGTTGTCATCTTTAAAGAACTTAAAACTACGTTGAATAAAATGGCTATCTCAAAATTTTTAATGGATGTGTTTGGGGAAGAGGCGGGCTTGAGAGGGGGTTTAGTTGCCCTCTAATCACTCTCGAGTATTAAGAAGCGCACTAGCCCTTTGAATCTCCAATCGAATTTGCCTTTTTTGAAGTTTCTACGACAACGCCTTTTATAAAAAACTTATATGCCCCCAGGGCACAACTTACAACCCTAGCCCTGAAGGCTCTGGGGGAGTATCCTCCTCAAAAAAATAATTTCTGTCTGGAAATCAACTATGCTGATTAAAATGGCTATCTCAAAATTTTGATTGGATGTGTTTGGGGGAATGATGGGCGTGGGGGGGGGGGCTAGTTGCCCTCCAATCACTTTCGACTATTAAAAATATTTGAATTTCCAATCAAGTGAGCCTTTTTTGAAGTTTCTACGACAACGCCTTCTATAAAAAAAACCTTATATAGCCCCAAGGCATAACCTACAACCCTTGCGCTAAGGGCTGTGGGGGAGTCTCCTCCTCAAAAACATAGTTTCTATGTGGAAATTAACTACGCTGGACAAAATGGCTATATTAAAACTTTGATTGGATTTGTTTGGGGAAATGGTGGTCGCGGATGGGTTACTAGTTGCCTTAAAATGACCTTCAACTACTAAAAAGGTCATAAGCCCCTCCAATTTCCGAGTGAACGGACCCTTTCTTAAGCTTCTACAACAACTTCTTCGATACGAAGTACTCTGGTCTAAAGGAAAAAATAATAAATGATAAAGTATGCAAACAGCGTTCTTATATGCCTTTATGGCATAACTTGAAACCCCTTCTAGGGCTGCGGAGGAGTCTTCTCGTCAAAAACATATTTTCTATTCGGAAATCAACTATGCCGAACAAAATGGTTATCTCAAAATTTTGATTGTATGTGTTTGGGGGAATGATGGGCGTGGAGGGGGGGGGGGGGGTTAGTTGCCATCCAATCACTTTTGACTATTAGTAAGGGCACTAGCCCTTTGAATTTCCAATCGAATGTGCCTTTTTTGAAGTATCTACGAAAACGCCTTCAATAAAAACCTTATATGCCCTAAGGGCATAACTTAAAACCCTTGCCCCGAGGGTTGTGGGGGAGTGTCCTCCTCAAAAATATAGAAAAAAACGTGGTCCACACAGTTATGCATGCAGCTACTGAGCATTTAATCATTTCAGCAGCAATTCAGTCTTCCCTAGGGGACTTTCCAGACTTCAGCTTCTTATCCGCCTTTAGTATCTCCCCACCAGAAGGTATTTTAATAATGACGGCTAGATTTAGAAATGACGTGTCTGGTATATCTGGAGGATCAACAGGTGGTGGTCTATTTAACAGTTTTTCGAAATGTGTTGCCCAGGATCTGTTCACACTATCAGGGTCAATGAGAAGTTGTCCAATCTCATCTTTGGCAGGTCCATCTGTCGTTGGACGTTTTCCAACTATCTCATTGGTGATGTGGTATACTGACCAAGAGTCTCCCTGTCTAACCACAGGGAGAGAAGAGATTTCTTCTTTTCAGCCCTCTTCTCAATCAGATCCCACAATTTGACAGAGATCCATTCATGCTTTGGCAACTTTTTCATACCAAGTGTTTCGTAGGCAGTATCATTGAAGGTTTTTCTGATAGCAGTCCAAGCTGTCTCTGGATTAAATAAAAGAAAACAAGTTTATTTTAACTGAAAGTAAGGAACGACGTTAAAACTTAAAACGAACAGAAATTATTCCGTATATGAAAGGGGCTGTCCCCTCCTCAATGCCTTGCTAATTACGCTAAAGTTTTTTATTGTTTAAAAAAAATAAGAGTTGTGAGAAAGTCAAACTTTAGCGTAAAGAGCGAGGCGTTGAAGAGGGGACAGCCCCTTTCATATATGGAATAATTTCTGTTCGTTTTAAGTTTTAACGTCGTTCCTTACTTTCACTTAAAAAAACTTTTTTTTTTTAGTTAATCTTTGAACGTTTTTGAATTAATGCAGGTTTTGATTTTGGCTCACCATACATGAATAATTAAAACAAAATTTGCATATTAATTTCACTTTTATTTGGTTAAATGGCTTTCTCGAAACTTGTTTTACGAACGTTTTTATTAGTAATAAATATACGTAACTTACGAATTAACTTACGTAACGATCTTCTATATTCTTATATTTTTAATACGTATATTAGGGGGCTCACCCCCTAGTCAATACCTTGCTCTTTAAGCTAAAGTTCGAATTTAGTTCCAATTCTTTAAAAATGACCCCTTAATCACTAAGGCCGTTATTTAGAATAAATAGCTCTGATGAAAGTACTAAAAAATGTTTGGCTTAAAGATCAAGGTATTGACTAGAGGGTGAACCCAATCATACACGTAATATTTTCTGTTCGTTTTAAGTTTTGATGTTACTCCTTATTTTCAGTTGGAGAACTTGTTTTTTTTTATATTTAATTTCGGATCTTTTTTTTAAATAATGCTGGGAAATCCGGCGCCCCCTTCATAGCAATGTCCATTCCCCCATGAAAACATCCTTCATGGAAAGATCTTCCAAAATAACCCCCGGCCCACTCACCCCCTACTACCAGAAAAAATCCCACCTGAAAACGTCAGTATACTTCCTAATAACCAATACTATATGTTAACATTGGGTAAAGTTCATAACTTTCAGCCCTCCCCCCGGGAATTCGGAGGATTAAGTCATCATAAAAGACATATTTATCAGATTTTTAACCAGTTTGAACAAAATGGATGTCTAAAATTTTTGATCTGGTGCCTTTGGGGAAAAAATGAGCGCTGGAGGGGGCCTCGCAGTCCTCAATTTTTTTGGTCATTTAAAAAGAACACAAGAAATTCTAAGTTCTACTGAGTCCTCTTACGATATTCTAGTACCACTGGGTCGATAAAATCACCCCTGGAAAAAAAAAATAAAATAAAAAATAAACATGCATCCATGATCTTTCTTCTGGCAAAAATTACAAAATTCCACATTTTTGTAGATAGGAGCTTGAAACCTCTACAGTAGGGTTCTCTGATACGCTGAATATGATGGTGTGATTTTCATTATGATTATATAACTTTTAGAGGGCCTTTCTCCTTTTTTTAGAAAATCAGCCAAACTTTCTCAGGCACGTAACTTTTGATGGGTAGGACTAAACTTGATGAAAGTTATACATTTGAATTTAGCATTGAAATCTGATTCTTTTGATGTATCTATTGGTATCAAAAATTGGTAACCAAAACTCTTTCTAGAGTTTTGGTTACCATTGAGCTGGGTCGCTCATTACTTACAGTTTGTTACCATGAACTGTTTGAACAGTCCAAGCTGTCTTGTAGCAGATCCAGGGTTTCAAATCTGTTGGTTACTTTTAACACAAACTGTGACCGAATTTCTCAGTCACTCAGTTTTTCTCAGTCATAGGGCTGTTGTCTAGCTGTCTTCACCTTTCTTGGGGCTGACAACTTTACTCTGATTTTTGCAGCCATTAGGCTGCAAAAATTGCCCCAAATTCAAGCTATTAACAAATTAATATCATTGTTTTCTTTCAGTTTGATGGATATCCTAAGGAAGGGGTGGGGGGGGGGGGGTAAGGTATATTGTCAGAAAAAACCATGATAGTTGGAAATAATGTAAGATAAAGAATCTAATTGTACCACTTCTATCTGATAAAGGTATTACCTATTAAATGGCATGTCCAGCAAGATAAGGTGGTGATGAGCCTCCTGTGGAACACCTTGCTGGTGGTGTGACATGACTATAGTTTGGCATCCCAGGCTAGCCTACACTCTGCATTGGCCCAGTCCTGATGAACTCCTTTCTTGAACACATCTATGGTTTGAGACTGGATGTTGGCTTTGGAGAGGCTGTTCCACTGAGGGACAGCATGTACAGAGAAGAATTGCCAGTGCTCATGTTGAGGACAATGGGGGACTTACAGCTTCTTTGTGTGACCTCTTGTTGTACTTGCAAGAGATGAGGACAAAAATTGACTTGAGAGGTTGTTTTCTAGCAGTTTTCAAGTAGTGATTGTGTCTCCTCTCTTTCTTCAATAGACTAGGGTGGGGAGTTTGAGGGATACAAGGCATTCCTCATATGGCTTGTCTTGGAAAGCTGGTATGAGCTTTGTTGATTGCCTTTGGCAACTCTCAAGTACTTTAATGTCCATTTTATACTGAGGAGACATTAGGGTCATTCCAAATTCCAGGTGTGGATATAAAATAGCTTTGTGCAGTTTCTTGACCACACATGGCTTCCTGGTGGCAAATGTTAGTTTTATGAGCCCTAGGGCATGGTTTGTTTTAGGAACTTGAGCTTGTGTGTGGCTGTGGAATTTGAGTTCTTCATCTACAATAACCCTCAGGTCCTTCTCCTTATTTACAGCTTCAAGTAGGTCATCTCCAATTTGATAAGTTTGTCTAGGATTTTTGATTCCAAAATGCAGGACTTTGCATTTTGCCATGTTGAACTGCAAATCCCACTCATTTGACCATCTAGATAGTTGATCTAAGTCTTCCTGCATCATTGAGTGATTGGGGCTAATTTGGACCTGTCCAAGGATCTTGCAATAATCGGCATATAGTGTCAGTGGGTTGTTCAGGTTAGTTGTACAGTCATTAATATATATGCTGCCTTCAAAAGAATTGTAACTCTCTACTGTTACCCTTTTATTTTGGGTTCAAACTCCCGATTAGGCACTTTTTGCTATATTAAAAACTAGTTGAGTCAGGCAAATGAAACTTTCAGGAATGAATCCACTGCATAATAAATAACCTGCAAAGATACTGTCAAGCTACTACCTCTATCCTTTCCTTATCTCTAGGGCTTAGAAGAAGGAATCAGAGGCAATGCTATAGCATTGCCTATAGTAAAGGCCATATGGCTCCAATGTTTTATTATTTATTTATTATTATTTTTTTCCAGAGGCACAATATGGAAGGGGTCGCGTAAAAACTTCAAAGGGGGCTCATTCGATTGGAAATTGAGAGTTCTAGTGCCCTTTCTAAGGGTCAAAAGTGATTGGACGGCAACAAGCACCCCTCCCATGCCCACCATTTCCCCAAACACATCCAATCAAAATTTTGAGATAGCTATGTTGTTCTACATAGTTGATTTCTAGATAGAAATTATTTTTTTGAGGAGGACAATCCCCAACAGCCCTCAGGGCAGGGGTTGTAAGTTATGCCCTGGGAGCATATAAGCTTTTTGTAGAAAGCTTTGTTGTAGAAACTTCAAAAAGGGCTCATTCAATTGGAAGTTCAAAGGGCTACTGCCCTTTTTAATAGTTAAGATTGATTGAAGGGCAACTAACCCCCCTCCCTGCCCTCACGCCTACCTTTCCCCCAAACACATCGAATTAAAATTTTGAGATAGCCATTTTGTTCAACATGGTTGAAAATTCTGGAAATTAGGTCTTTGAGGGTGGCACCCCCCCCACCACAGCCGTCAG
Organism: Artemia sp. Qi Xiang Cuo; assembly: GCF_049724085.1. Taxonomy (NCBI): domain Eukaryota; kingdom Metazoa; phylum Arthropoda; class Branchiopoda; order Anostraca; family Artemiidae; genus Artemia; species Artemia sp. Qi Xiang Cuo. Next base: position 17,704,536 of record NC_142810.1, on the reverse strand, counting down.
GGCAAGGGTTGTAAGTTATGCCCTGGGGGCATATAAGGTTTTTTATAGACAGCGTTGTCGTAGAACTTCAAAATGGGCTCATTTGATTGGAAATTTATAAGACTAGTGCCCTTTTTAATAGTTGAAAGTAATGGAGGGCAACTAGCACCCCTCTCACGTCCACCATTTCCCCAAACACATCCAATCAAAGTTTTGAGATAGTCATTTTGTTCAACGTAGATAAAAGTCCAGGAAATTAGATCTTTTAAGCATGACACTCCCCCTCCCAAGGTCTTTGGGGCAAGGGTTATAAATTATGCCCTGGGGGCATATATGGTTCTTATGGAAGGAATGCTTGTATAAACTTCAGAAAGTGCTCATTTGATTAGAAATTGAAAGTTCTAGTCCACTTTTTAGGCATCAAAAGATATTAGAGGGTAACCAGCCCCCCCCCCCCGCGCTATTTTTTCCCAAATGCATCCAATAAAAATTTTGAGATAGCTATTTTGTCAAAAATAGTTCAAAAATCATATAACAAAAACTCCAGTGTTAACACAACCCCCCAAGGCCCGGGGGCAGGCGTCGTAAGTTATGCCCTGGGGGCATATATGGTTCTTCTGGAAGGGATGCTTGTGTAAACTTCAAAGAGGGCTCATTTGATTGGAAATTGAAATTCCTAGTTCACTTTTTAAGAGTCAAAAGAGATGGGGGGGGGGGGGAACTAGCCCCCTCCCTCCATGCCCTTTTTCCCAAAAACCCATCTGATAAGAACTTCAAGATAGCCATTTTTAAAAAAATAGTTCAAAGACCATATAACAAAAACTCCAGGGTCAACACAGTCCACCAGGGCCCAAAGGCAGGCATTATAAGTTATGCCCTTGGGGAATATATTGTTCTTATGGAAGGGATGCTTGTAAAAACTTTAAACAGGGCTAATTTGATTGGAAATTGAAAGTTCTAGTTCAGTTTTTGAGAGTCAAAAGAGATTGGGGGGCAACTAGCCCCCCCCCACACCCCTTTTTCACCGGATGTATCTTACGAAAATTTTGAAATAGCCATTAAGTTAAAAATTGTTCAAAAGTCAGATAACAAAATCTCAGGTGTCAACACAACCCCCCAGGGCCTGGCATTGTAAGTTATGCCCTGGGGCATATATGGTTCTTATAAAACGGATACTTGTATAAACTTCAGAGAGGGCTCATTTGATTGGAAATTGAAAGTTCGAGTTCACTTTTTAATAGTCAAAAGAGATCTGAGGGCAACTAGCCACCCTCCCCCCATGCCTTCTTTTTCCAAACCCATGTGATGAAAATTTTGAGATAGACATTTTGATAAAAAAAAAAAAAAATTCAAAGGTTGGATAAGAAAAGCTCTGGTGTCAATACAACCCCTCCCCAGGGCTCAGGAGAAGGCATTCTAAGTTATGACCCAAGGGCATGTATGGTTCTTATGGAAGGGATGCTAGTGTAAACTTTGGAGAGGGTTGATTTGATTGGAAATTGAAAGTTCTTGTTCACTTTTTAAGAGACAAAAGAGATTAGAGAGCAACTAGCCCCTCCCCCTCCCAGCCCTAAATGCATCAGATAAACATTTTGAGATAGACATTTAAAAAAAAATAGTTTGAAGTTCAGATAACCAAAATTCCAGTGTCAAAACAGCCCCACAGGGCCAAGGGTAGGCATTGTAAGTTATGCCCTTGGGGCATATATGGTTGTTATGGAAGGGATGCTCATATAAACTTAATAGAGGGCTCATTTGATTGGAAATTGAAAGCTGTAATTCAGTTTTTAAGTGTAAAAAGTGATCAGAGGACAGCTAGCCTTCCCTCACACTCCATTTTTTTCCCAAGATGCACTTCATATAGAAGGGATCATTGTATAAACTTCAAAGGAGGCAAACTTTTTTCACTTTGGTACTGTTACTTTGATATCAGTTTTGATATTCTGATGAAGATTTGATTTTTTTTTTTAAGTTTTATTTTGAAATAAGGTATTTTTAAAACTGAAACTTTTTGCAATCAAAACAAACAAAAATTAATCAAAAAAATCTTTCCAAACATTAAGTTTTTCAAAGAAAAGTAAAGGCCATTTTAAACTTAAGCTCAGCAGATACAAATACCTGTTAAAACTCAAAACAACCAGAAATTACTATTCATAAACAATCACAACAATCATAAGAAAAACATAAAACAAGTAATAATATAAATGTATAAATAAATCTTAAAGCAAGTAATGCTTAGATTGAGTATGAAAATCAAGCTTAAAATGAAAAAAAGAAAATTTGCTATTGAAGTATAAAGAAACTTAAAACAAACAGAAATTAAATAAACAATCAATGCAAACAAACAAACAATAGATATTAATGTAAATGAATAAATAAATCTTAAAATGAATGAAACTTAAATTGAACATGCAAATCAAGCTTGAAACAAACAAAAACCACTACGAACAAGAGTTTGGGTATTGCCTCCTTCTCTCACTGTAAAAGTCTAAAACCTATTGCGTAATTGGCGCTTTATTGAAAGTTATATCTGTCTTAAACAGTCTTGGAAAGTATAAGGAACATCAAATTGAATATTTTATATGTAATTATATTAAGTGTTGCAAGATTCATCAGTTCAATAATTCATTTCACTCTAATATTATTTTTATTTTCAATGCTGTAAGAACATGAAAAGAAAATATTTGTAATATAGTTCATTCTCAGTGAAGCACCAATGATGCAGTAGGCTTTTGGTTTTTATTTACAGTTAAGGAAGGGGGTAGTATCCAAACTCTTGCTTGCAGTGAAACTATATTTGTCTTGAACAACTTTAGAAAGAACTAATAAATCAAATTGAATAGTTGATGTATAATGATAATAATTGCTGAAAGCTCATCAGTTCAAAATTTTAAGGTTTATTTTTAATATGAAGTACAAAAGAAAATATTTGTATTAAAATTGGTTTTCAGTAAAGTGCCAATGACGCAGTAGGTTTTAGACTTTTGCAGTGAGAGAAGGAGGCAATACCAAAACTCTTGTTTGTAGTGATTTTTGTTCGTTTCAAGCTAGATTTGCATATTCAATTTAAGTTTCACTTGTTTTAAGATTTATTTATTAATTTACATTAATATCTATTGTATGTTTGTTTACATTGATTGTTTATTTAATTTCTGTTTGTCTTAAGTTTCATTTATACTTCAATAGCAAAATATTTTTGTTGTTGTTTTAAGCTTGATTTTCATATTCAATCTAAGCATTACTGACTTTAAGATCTATTTATTCATTTCATTATTACTTGTTGTATGGTTTTTACTATGATTGTTTATTTATGTTTGTTTTTGGTTTCATTTGTTCTTTAAAAGTAATTTCTAGTCGTTTTGAGTTGGAATTTTAACAGGTATTTGTATCTGCTGAGCTTAAGTTTAAGATGGCCTTTACTTTTCTTTGAAAAACCTCTTTTTCAGAAAGTTTTTTTAAAATTAATACATGAAAGGTCTAAAGTCCACACATCTAAATTATGAAATAAAACATATTACCTTAATTTTGGGCTTTCAATGTCTGTTTCATTGGCTAGACTATTACTAACAACTCATCACAGTACCAAGCTGTCTGAAGCCAACCTAGCTATACTTCCCCTTCACTAAAACATTAAGTGGTGTAATACTTGCTTCTTTTGGTTCCTAGGGCCATTTATAAACAGAAGGGACTTCAAAAAGGATCACTGTCCTTACAAATTCTTTGACATTCTTTGGTTTCTCAGCTGTAACAACAACAGTCTATAGATGGACAGAATGGCAAATACATATCAAAAGCACAAAGTTTGTTTTATCTTTAGATGTGATGTTATACATTGTTCTAAATTTTCTTAGATTATACAATGATTATGCTGTCTTAAGAAGGATTATGCTTGGATACTTTTCTTTCTTAGTTATGCTACAATCTGCATAATTATGCTGCATTGTATACCACATAGGAAGTTGATTATCTCATCATTAGATTTGTCTGAATTTTCTTAATAAGAAAGTGATCAACTTGCCTTAAGTTGTACTTTCTAGCAATAAGGGCAAGTGCTGTAAACACTGACAGTCAATAATAGAGAATAATCTTTAGCACATAGGCATATTTAAAACTTGATCATGATTTTCAAGAAAACAATTCTTAGTAAAATTATGATCAAGTTCTAAATAGGCTTATGTATTAAAGATTATGCTCACTATTGCCTATCAGTGTATTTAAAGCATTCAGCATTGTATGTGGATAAGACATTCAAGTTGATCATTTTCTTATTAAAAAAATTCAGACAAATCTAATGGTGAGACAATCAACTTCCTAGGTGGTATAGCCTAGACTAATAGATATCTTGGTAAATGTTTTGCAGTTCATATTATTGACTTACAAATACAGTGAACATACCACTAAATACCTTTTTTATACTCTTTACCAATATACTAATCATTTTTGTTGCAATTGAAATTTATCCCCACCAATTTGGGGTATATATTTGCACATTAAGGGGGGGGGGGTAAAATTTGTTTCTGATACAAATGAGAGGTAAGTTTAAACTTTAACCCACACCCCCCTAATGTGTTGATATATAGGCTACCCTGAATTAGTATATATAGGGGTGGGGGTAAAATTCATTTGCAGCAAAACTGATTCTTATATTTGAAAAGAGCATAAAAAAAGGATGTTCACTTTATTTGTAAGTCAATAATATAAACTGAAAATTTTTTTTTACCAATATCTTACCATAATTTAACTGTTGGGAGTGGTGATGAGCTGTCTGAGGGATATCCACCACATGGCTAATATGGAAGTAAAGTTCATTTGAGATGCAAATGGAGGCTATATATTTGCACAATCGGGGGGAGGGAGGGTATAAATTTTGTGGTTAAATTTTTCCCAAATCATATTGACTTACAAATAAAGTGAATATACCACTCAATGCCTTTTTTTATGCTCTTTCAAAATATAATAATCATTTTTGTCAGAAATAGGCTAAATTTCACCCCCACCCTTATATATACCAATTCAGGGTATATATTTGCACTTTAGGGGGAGGGGTAAATCTTATTTCTGGTGTAAATGGGAGGTAAGTTTAAAATTTACCTCCACCCCCCTAACGTGCAAATATATACTCTGAATTGGTATATAGGCTAGGGGTGGGGGTAAAATTTGTTTCTGACAAAAATGATTATTATATTTGGAAAGAGCATAAAAAAAGGCATTGAGTTGTATAGTCACTTTATTTGTAAGTCAATAATATGATTTGGTAAAAATTTACCCCAAATCATATTTTTGAGTTACAAATAAAATGAATATACCACTCAATGCCTTTTTTATGCTTTTTACAAATACAATTATCATTTTTGTCAGAAATGAATTTAACCCCCACCCCTTTTTATACAATTCAGGGTATATATTTGCACATTAGGGGGGTGGGGGTAAATTTTATTTTTGATGTAAATGAGAGGTAAGTTTAAACTTTCCCCCCAACCCCCTAATGTTCAAATATATACAATGAGTCGGTATATATAGGGGTGGGGGCTAAAATTCATTTCCAACAAAAATGATTAGGCTATTATATTTGTAAAGAGCATAGGCCTAAAAAAGGCATCAAGTGGTATAGGCCTATTCACTTTATTCATAACTCAATAATATGATTTGGGAAATATTTACCAAGATTTGTATAGCCTATATACACTGTCAAATTAGCCATCTGGTGGTATCCCCTGTCTGAGTAGGCTAATAAGTAGGCTTTCTCACTCTAGCCTATATTATAAATTGTTTTCATGTTTTCTGTATATCCAAGGGCTATATCTGGGATGATCAAGCGAGGGGATGCATTCACTGTCAGAAAAATGACTAGCCTACGATATTTGGAAACAGCATAGGCTAACCCTAGTCCTAAAATAAAGAATCTAATGGTGGTTTAATTTTTCAACATATTTCCCTTATAGGTGATGATTGATCAAAATCATAGCTTATTTTATTCTAAGTAGCTTCAAAATTTACCTCAAAAAAAGAACTACATGCTGAGAGGATAACTTTATGACCACTGAAAGTGTGTCCATCGGAAGTATGCAAAGTGACATCCACAAAGCTACATGATTGTCTTAGACTAGAAAGGCACGCAACAACGGTGCTTTGGTGTCTGTTCCATTTCAGACTATACTCATTTGTCATCTTTAATTAGTTTTCTTTCCCATTTGCTTTAACTTTTCAAAAAGTAAAATGAAAGGTCTTGGCAGCGTTGTCGAAAATAGGAATAACTTAGACATTTGTTTCCACTATTCGTTTTGTAACAAAGGTTGGTTCTTTTATTGAATACTACTAACGGCTCACCATATCACCAAGCCACCTGGGGCCAAACACAGCTACGCACGCTCCTCCTCCATCTTAATCTGTTCAAATCCTCCTTCTTGACACCCTCCTTGGAAATTCCCATTTCCTTTTAATATATCTTTATGTCATCCGCCCACCACAACCACGGACGACCTGCCTTCCATTTAGCCCTTGACGGTTTGTCGAAAAGGGCAATTTCGGGCTACATCTCATCTACAAAAAGTGCCCAAGCCATCTCAACCTTTCTCTCATTTCGCTGTCAAAGTACTGATCACATGATTGGAGCTTGTCCCTGCTCACCAGCACATCTTAAGTGTTCTAAATGTTCTGGCCCTCATGTGAATACCAAGAAGAACCCTTGACAAGCCTCGGTGCAAATTGTACCATGGAACACATAAGTTTCAGTCTAAAATACAAAATTCTTCGATCAGCTCTCTATAACGCTAACAAATGAATTTTCAAACTCAATTTAGCTTTGTGTCACTAAGTGTTAATGGTGCAAAAGAATTAATGGAACTAATTAATGAGCTGCTTGATAATGATATTGTGTTTTTACAAGAGCAACCTTCTCTCTAAAGTGAATGTTGATAGCCTAAAGCGTTTTGGACCCATTTTATCTTCTTAAGAGCCGCCCAGAAAACCCGTGGCAGACCATTAGGAGGTCTGGCTATCTATTTAAGACATATTACTCAGCCGATATAATTGCAAAGTGATGCTAACATCTTAGCGATAAAATATGGTGATACTGTATTTATAAACGTTTATTTCCCCTGCTATAGAAAAACTGTGCAGTCATTGTCTCGATTTTCACAAGCCTGTAATCGCTTAAGAACATTCTTTAGCAACGTTGCAAAACCAAATACCAAAGGGGTTCTCATCGGCGACACGAATACTGACTTATTATCTAATTCTGACCGATCTGAAATTTTTCTCGATTCACTACCCAGAGGATTGCATCTGGCTGATAAAGATCTTCTATTTACTTATATTCACGATTGTGGTGGTCTTACTTACAACTTTGACCATGCAATTGTTTCAGATTTAACTCTTCTTTCATCAGTTGCTCCTGTGGGTGACTCTAAAATCGACGACGAGCATTTACTAGTCACATGCCAACTGTCTTGCTCTATGGCAAGATCTCTGTGCCTGAAATCCCCCAAGTGGTTCTCAAAGATAAATTGGAAAAATGCTAATGTTCCCCTTAGTGTATTGACATTGTCCCAGTTATTATCATCTATTAAAGTACCATTCCACTTATTGCAAACATCTGTACATACAACTTTAACGCGGAAAGATATCAACCCATATTATCAGCAAATAGTGTTCTACTTCAAGTCTACCGCTAAAAAAAGCTGTCCCCTCTGAGCGCATGTAAACGGGTACTCGCGATCCCTTATGGAAGGCTGATCCTAAATTGAAGATGGCTAAACAAAAAGCTAAGTTCTGGCTCTGCTTGTGGATAGCCTGTCATGCTTAAAGTTTTTTACCTATGATTGTCCTGAACTACTGAAGCATTTGCAGTTATTATTTCAGATGGGCTGGACACAGTCTATTGTGCCCGATAGTTTTTTGTCCGGCTGTATATCTTCCATTGTTAAGAGGGGTAACAACCCCAGTGCTTTCTCTAATTACCGTCCTATCACTATGTCATGTTTTATTAGTAAGCTACTTGAATATGTGCTATTACCAGCCATTAACTCCAAGTGTGATTTTACGCCGTTCCAGCTTGGTTTTAGAAAAGGTATGGGCTGCGGTCATGCTCACCATATTTTGGGTCAGCTAATGAAAAAAGTCCCCTGTATTATTTGACTGTTGATATATCTAGTGCTTTTAACAATGTAATTCATTCAAATTTTTTGTTTTCTCTAGCAGCGTCTGGCGTTAACCTTTCTTTTGTTTCTGTGTTTACGTATTGGTATGCTAATTCTTCAGTTAGGGTGAAGTGGAAGGGTACAGTAGGGGAGCATATTCCTGTTAAAAAAGGCGTTAGTAAAGGTGCCGTTTTATCTCCGGGTATGAGTATATTTAAGTGTGATTTAGCTTCGTGTCTCCAACGTCTTCAACCGTCAGTTTTTTACAATGATAGTTTAGGCATTAGTCACGTTGCTTATGCTGACGATGTTCTGCTTCTTAGCCGCACAAAACAAAGTCTAATTGCAAACTTTGACCTGCTTCCAGTTGCAATGTCCGCAGTAGGCCTTTCAGTTAATGCTGCCAAATGTGAGTTTTTCTGTTTTGGGAGTCCTCCACCGGCATTGGCTCTCTGCTTGAGTTCTTCAACTATAACATGTTCAGCAAGTGTTAAATGGTTATGTCTATCTTTTCCACGCCACTTTCGTCTACTTGCTCCACTATTACGTCCAGTGTGCTGAAAAGTATGCGGGTTGGTTACAAAAACATTTCACCCAATCGTGGTTGGTGTAACCGAAAGGACTTTGCCGTCTTTTTTCTAGTTTTTGTGCTCCTGCTGTTTTTTTATCTTTCTGGGTTTGCTTTCCTCCTTTGAAAAAAGGATACAAAGAAAATAAACTCAGGGTATTTTAAGTATTGTAAATATCTACTGCGTTTGCCTCGGTGATACAGGAACCATAGCATTGTTTCTAAATTTGACATTGTTGATGCACCCTCGTGACTGAAAAAAATATCTTTAGATTTACGTTTTAAAACTCAGCAAATGATTGGTGTTTTTGACCCTCTTTGGCCATTTTTTGAATTGAGTTAATTTATTTGCGTTGTATCAGAATCGTATACTTTTCGTACACCCCACTGTTTGAAATACAGTCAGTCAGCCGGGTACCCAGAACAATCCGTAGGGAATTTCTCTGGAAACCATCTAGCAAATCTTCATCCGCTTTTCAGAGTGCCCATGCTTCAGAGCCATATTTGATCACTGCTATCACTGTAGCTTTCAAAATTTTAATCTTATTTGCAGATTTTTCTTCCTATTCTTCCAAACTTTTTTTAACTTAAAAAATCACCCTGAGTATTGGCTATTCTACTTTCAATATCTTTACTGTTCTAACCGTCTTTACTAATAAAACTACCAAGGTAAGTGAAGCTGTCCACCTGATCAATTTTTTCGTTGTCCAACGTCACCTTTTCATATTTACTTATTCCTAGCTCCAGCGACTTAGTCTTCTTAACATAAATTTTTAAACCTATTTTTAAACCTATTTTGCGAGTTCAGCACCCTGAACTCGCAAAACCTCTAGAAGCTCATTTATTTTACTCACACTTTCATCTAGGATCCTTAAATTATCAGTACAATCAATTCCTATACTCCTCAAGATAGTCGATCAAAATGATCCATATAAAAGGGGATAGAAGACAACCCTGTTTAAATCCTGATTTAATACGAAACCAGCTGCCAACCTCATTTTCTACCTTAACCGCAGTAGTTTTATTCTCGTACATAGTACTAATCAATTAAATGTATTTGTCTGGTATACCATACACAGGATGATATTTTTGCTAAAGCGCTTCTATCAAACAATTCGAACACTTTCTCATAATTTATAAAATTGAGGACCAAAGGAGTTAGATAGCTCAAGCACTTCTCAATTATTAACCTAAGAGTAAAAACTTGGTTGACACATCCTCTAAATTTTCTAAAACCGCAATGTTCCTCTCTTTAGCTTTGTCTACAGTATCTCTCAGTCTAAAAATTATCATACTACTAAGTAATTTTATGCCTACAGAGACCAGACTAATGCCTCAATAATTACCACACTAACTCTCCTCACCTTTCTTACACAATAGTTTAATTAATGTTTTCCTAGGTACTTCCCCTTTTTCAAAAATCATATTCACAATCTTCACTAACTTTTTACTAACTTCAGAGCCGCCATAATTAAGAAACTCATTTAACACACTATCAATAAATGGGGCCTCCTTATTTTTCAATCCTTTTAGTACTGTCGCTAATTTTTCCTCACAAAACCAATCTTCCTCCACATCCAAGGTATCATAAACCTTATTATTTTCTTTTATATCTTTTCCTGCAACTCTACCTCTGTTTAGTCTAATCGCAAAATGTTCTGCCCATCTCTCGTTAACTCTTTCCTAATGACTAATTGTGGCCCGATTCCTATCAGAGGCAACGCTATAGCGTTGCCTATAGTAAAGGCCATACGATTCCAATGTTGTATTATTATTAATTTTTTTCCCAGAGGTACTTCATATGGAAGGGGTCGTCACATAAACTTCGGAGGGGTTCATTCGATTGGAATTCAGGAGTTCTAGTACGCTTTCTAAGAGTTAAAATTGATCTGAAGGCAACTAGCCCCCCCCCCCAAGCCCTTTTTTTGCAAAAACATCCGATGAAAATTTTGAGATAGCCATTTTGTGAAAAATAGTCCAAAGATCATATAACTCAAAGAGGGCTCATTTGATTGGAAATTGAAAGTTCTAGTTCACTTTTTTGAGTGTCAAAAGAGATCAGAGGGTAACCATCCCCCAAGCCCTCTTTTCCCAAATGCATCCGATAAAAATTTTGAGATAGTCATTTTGTTAAAAATAGTTCTAAGACCATATAACTAAAATTACGCTGTTTACACAACCCCCCAGGGACCGGGGGCCGGGTGTTGTAAGTTATGCCCTGGAGGCCTATATAGTTCTTATGGAAGCGATGTTCGTATAAACTTCAAAGATGGCTCATTTGATTGGAAATTAAAAGTTCTATTTAACTTTTTAAAAGTCAAATGAGATCGGAAGGTAACTAGCCCCCCCTCCCCGCGCTCCACCTTCTTTTTTCCTCAAACCCATCTGAAAAAAACTTTAAGATAGCCTTTTTTTTAATAGTTCAAAGATCATATAATGAAAACTCCAGGGTCGACATCCCCCCCCAGGGCCAGAGGCCAGGCGTTTCAAGGTTATACCCTGGGGGTATATATGGTACTTATAGAAGCGATGCTCGTAAAAACTTCAGAGAGGGCTCATTTGATAGTAAATTGATAGTTCTAGTTCAATTTTTGAGAGTCAAAAGAGATTGAAGGACTACTAGCCCCCAACGCCACTTTTGTCACCACTTGCATCCAATAAAAATTTTGAGACAACCATTTTGTTAAAAATAGTTGAAAAGTCAGATAACAAAAACTCAGGTGTCAAGAAAACCCCCCAGGGCCCGGGGGCAGGAATTGTACGTTATGTCCTGGGGCCATATATGGTTCTTATGAAACAGATTCTCGCATAAACTTTGGAGAGGGCTCATTTGATTAGAAATTGCAAGTTCGAGCTCACTTTTTATAAAAGGCAACGCTATAGCGTTGCCTATAGTAAAAGCTATACGGCTCCAATGTTAGTACGAACCCATTATTGAATTCTGACGGAAGTCCATATATGGGCATAGAATACTGACGGGAAAATGCACATGCGCAGGTAGAATATGAGCATGACAATGTTATTAGTCCACTAACGGAACAAGATCACAGTGAATATTTCTAGGAAATTGATTTTCATAATCGACAATGATCAAAATCTGACGGGGAATTCTAATGCATCATGAGGGGAATTAAGAAACAATATGCCTTCTCTACTTTAGTGTCAGAGATAAATTCTGGAATTAATGTTATTTCGAAGCCTTTATAACACAACTTGACATAAATGTTAGAATAACAACACTAGCATCAATATTTGGAAACGGTTAACGGTGACAAGAATATTTTACGACTTAACTTGGATTTACTTCACGGTTGTGTACGGTATAATACACAAATACCAATCGAGCAGTGTTGCCAATAACAAAAATGCCATTACCCATGGAACAAGCTAAGCAGTTAATAGTATTAAAATTGTAGATGTTAAGAAAAAATTTTAATGTAGAAATTCAGAACAGTCCTTAGAATCCTTAGAAATAAGTTATGGATTTGAACCATCAAGGACCGCAACCACCAATGACCCTAACCACCAAGGACCTCGACCTCCAAGGGCCCACTTACCCCAACCTCCAAGGGCCCCCTCTCTCAAACTTTATGGGCCCCCTCCATTTCTTCTTATACTTTTTTGGCAGTTTTTTAACTTTTTTTTATTTTTTTAATATAGTATTTTTTTCAACTTTTTTTTACATGTCTTAGAATAAGATAAAATATACTTAAAACATAAGAAATATTTACATTCGATATTTCCGAAACTCAAAATGTGAATGGTATAGATATTTGAGCCGTGACTTTTACTATTAGAAAAATATTGTTTGTAGTAGCACTTTTCTTGGACTGAATTTTTTGGACTTGGGAATTATTCAACTTTTTTTACGTATCTTAAAATGACATGAAATATGCCTTTGGCTCTACCAATCGTACTCCATGCTTGCTCATAGACACAACGCGCCTTTCCCACTGGTACTCTATGGCGGGTTATTGACACTAACTAGTTAATTGCATGTAATAAATCACTATTTTTTACGCTGTGGAAAGATAAACACATAGTTCTTATCTTTCAAAAAGTGAAGATGAAGCATTTTAAAAGAGTGTGTTCACGTGTTAATGTTATTGTAGCATTGAATGCTGACATGGAGAAGTATTTGAACTATGAAACAAGCACAAGTGGTAGCACTATTGGAAATGTATCCGTGCATTGTCATGACAGTAAGGATTTAAATTTCTTTGGAGCACCAAAAAAATTCAACTCTTGTGCTGGTAGATATGCGAGATTGAGATCTCCGGATATGATCGCACTCAAAAAGAATGCCAACATAAAAATAATAGTTGATGAAGAGGGGCTTCTTCTTGCTAGTGCTTCTGGTAACATGTTACCCATTGTTAATCCCTATCGTCAGCCTTCGGATATTAACATTCAATGGAAGGTCAAAAGAAGACAGGCGTACTCTTCTACTAATATCATAAACCATATCTTGTCTACGTGCAGAAACTGTTACCTGCTGTGTAAAAATAATGTTGTAAGAGACAGTGAAACTGCCAGAAAAATAAACAAGGGCAATGAGAGAAAATATCACTAAGGAATATAAAGATCAGTCAATGAAAAAAATCGATGAAAGTGCCAGCAAACGTTATTACTACTATTGATCATATAGTCAGTGAACCTAATAATACCACAGACGAAACGCATATTGAACATTTAGGGGACACACCAGTAGAAATGTGTTCACATGTTAGTGTTATTGTAACATTAAATGCTGCGAAGGACAAGTATTTGAACTTTGAAACAAGTACAATTGGTAGCACTATCGGAAATGTATGCGTACTTTGTCATGACAGTAAGGAATTAAATTTCTTTGGAGTACCAAAAAAAAAATCAATTATACAAATGGTTTCCAGAGAAGTTAGTGCTCAAAGAAAATGCCAAAATAAAAATAATAGTTGATGAAGAGGGGTATGTTCTTGCTAGTGCTATAGGTAACATGCTACCTATTGATAGATCCTATCGTCATCTTTTAGGTATTAGCATTTGAATGGAAGTACAGGGGAAAAAAAAGGCCTAATCTTCTGCTAATATCATAAAACATGTGTTATCCATCTGCAAAGACTGTTACTGATCTAAAAATAATGTGTTAATACAGAGTGAAATTGCCAGAAAAATAAAAAGGGCATTGGCAAAAAATATCACTAAGGAATAGAAAGATGGATCGATGAAAAAGAAAGTGCCAGCCAACGTTATTGCTACTATTGATCATACAGTCAATGAATTAAATAATACAAAAGACGAAACGCATATTGAACCTGTCGATGACACACCAGTAAATATTGTGTATGACTCAAAATGGAATAGTGATTATTCTACTGATTACGAGCTGCGAGAATACAATAGCTACATTATCAAGAGAGAACATGGTAAACTATTTTATGGAACAAATTCAAAATATCCAAAGTTGCTCATTGATACTAATAATGTATCATAATATACTTTTTGTATTAATATTCTACATGACATTATTTCATTAAAAATATACTATACATTACATTGTTATGTGTTCATTATTTTTAGGATATGCTAGAACTTCAAAGGTTTAGAATATCCACTAAAACATCGGATATGTATGAAAAGGAATTTGCATACATCTATTGTCTGACACATCGGATAATATTGACAAAATATAAGTATCAGAGTGAATAAATTCTTTATCAACATCTTTTGTCGGATACATCGGATAATATTGACAAAATAGAAGTATCAGAGTGAACAAATTCTTTATCAACATCCTTTGTCGGATAAATGGGATAACATTATCAAAATCTAAGTATCAGAGTGAATAATATTGAGAAAATCTAAGCATCACAATAAATAAATTCTTTATTAATATCATTTGAAAGATACGTTTGATAGTGTCAGAGTGATTAAATTCTCTATCAACATCTATTGTCAGATACATGGGATAACATTGACCAAATCTAAGTATCAAAGTGAATAGCATTGAGAAAGCCTAAGCATCAGAATAAATAAATTCTTTTAGTGAGAGAGACATTTATTTTACTCAGACACACAGTTATAGTGAGAGACATGCAAAAAGTTGGGTTAATTTAGGTTCACTTAGAGTGGTGCGCCACTCTAAGTGAACCTAAATTAACCGAACTTTTTGCATGTCTCTCTCACTATAACTGTGTGTCTGAGTAAAATAAATGTCTCTTTCACTAAAAGAATTTATTTATTCTGATGCTTAGGTTTTGCTATTCTGATGCTTAGGTGTCTGAGTGGGTGTGCTACCATCTATAACCACTCTAAACTAAATTCAACAGACAATTTTTTCATAATTTCTTGAATGAAATTTCTGTATTGTCTATTCAAGAGGCAAATTCAAGAAAGAGTTTGTTACTTACTTACTTCACTTTATTTCATAGTTTCATGAATGAAATTTTTGTATTGTGTATTCAAGAGGTGAATTCAAAAAGAGTTTGTTACTTACTTACAATTTTTTCATGATTTCATGAATGAAATTTCTTTAATTTGTATCCAAGAGGTGAATTCAAAAAGAGTTTGGTACTTACTTACAATTTTTTAATAATTTCATGAATGAAATTTCTGTATTGTGTATTTAAGAGGTAAATTAAAGAAAGAGTTTGTTACTTACTTACAATTTTTTTATAATTTCTGAATGAAATTTCTACATTTTGGTTCTTACTTTCAATTTTTCATAATTTCCTGAATGAAATTTCTGTATTGTGTATCCATGAGGCGAATTCAAGAAAGAGTTTGGTATATACTTACAATTTTTTCATAATTTCTTGATTGAAATTTTTGTATTGTATATTCAAGATATGAATTCAAGAAGGAGTTTGATAGCTTCTCACATTTTTTAATAATTTCTTAAATGTAATTTCTGTATTGTGTATCCAAGGGGTGAAATCAAGAGAAATTTTGTTACTTACTTACAATTTTTTCATTGTTACTTGGAGGAAATATCCATAATGTGCATCCAAGCGGTGAATTTAAGAAAAAGCGTTATTCTTGCTTACAATTTTTTCAGAATTTTTAGATAGAAACTTCTGCATTGTGTATTCAGGAGGTGAATTCAATTAAGAGTTTGTTACCTACTTATAATTTTTCATAATTTCTTGAATGAAATTTCCATATTGTGTATCTAAATTTCTGCATTTTGATTCTTGCTTACAATTTTTTCATAATTTCATGAATGTGATTTCTGTATTGTGCATTCCAGAGATGAATTGAAGAAAAAGTTTGGTAGTTACTTACAATTTTATCATGATTTCATGATTGAAATTTCTGTAATTTATATCCAAGAGATGAATTCAAGAAGGAGTTTGTTACTTACTTACAATGTTTTCATAATTTATTGAATGATATTTCTGTATTGTGTATCCAAGAGGTGAAATCAAGAAGGAGTTTGTTGCTTAGTTACAATGTTTTCATAATTTATTGGATGAAATTTCCATATTGTGTATCCGAGAGGTGAGTTCAAGAAAGAGTTTTTTAGCTACTTACAATTTCTTCATAATTTCTTAAATGAAATTTCTGTATTGTGTATCCATGAGGTGAATTCAAGAAAGAGTTTGTTTCTTACTTACAATTTTTTCATAATCTATTGAATGAAATTTCTGTATTGTGTATCCAAGAGGTGAATTCAAGAAAGAGTTTGTTACCTATTTACAATTTTTTCATAATTTCTTGAATGAAATTTCCGTATTGCGTATCCAAGAGGTGAATTCAAGAAAGAGTTTGTTACTTACTTACAAGGTTTTCATAATTTCTTGAATGAAATTTCTGTAATGTGTATCCAAGAGGTGAATTCAAAAAGCAGTTTGTTACTTACTTACAATTTTTTCATAATTCCTTGAATGAAATTTCCGTATTGTGTATCCAAGAGGTGAATTCAAGAAAGAGTTTGTTACTTACTTACAATGTTTTCATAATTTCTTGAATGAAATTTCTGTAATGTGTATCCAAGAGGTGAATTCAAAATGGAGTTTGTTACTTACTTACAATTTTTCATAATTTAATGAATGAAATTTCTGTATTGTGTGTCCAAGAGGTGAATTCAAGAAAGAGTTTGTTACTTACTTACAATTTTTTCATAATTTCTTGAATGAAATTTCTGTATTGTGTGTCCAAGAGGTGAATTCAAGAAAGAGTTTGTTACCTACTTACAATTTTTTCATAATTTCTAGAATAAAATTTCTATATTCTGTATTCAAGAGGTGAATTCAAGAAAGAGTCTGTTACTTACTTACAATTTTTCATAATTTCTCGAGTGAAATGTCGGTATTTTTTATCCAAGAGGCAAATTCAAGAACAAGTTTGTTACTTACTTACTCACAATTTTTTCATAATTTCTTAAATGAGATATCCGTATTGTGTATCCAAGAGGTGAATTTAAGAAAGAGTTCTTACTTACTTAAAATTTTTTCATAGTTAATTGGATGAAATTTCCATATTGTGTATCCAAGAGGGGAATTCAAGAACGAGCATGTTACTTACTTACAATTTTTCATAATTTCTTTAAAGCAACTTCTGCATTGTGTATTCATGAGATAAATTCAATAAAGAGATTGTTACCTACTTACAATTGTTTCCTAATTTCTTGAAGGAAATTTCTGCATTGTGTGTCCAAGAGGTGAATTCAAGAAAGAGTTTGTTACCTACTTATAATTTTTTCATAATTTCTTGAATGAAATTTCTGCATTGTGGTACTTACTTACACTTTTTTCATAATTTCTTGAATCAAGTTTTCGTATTGTGTATCCAGGAGGCGAATTCAAGAATGAATTTGATTCTAACTTGCAATTTTTTCATAATTTCAAGAATGAAATTTCTGTATTGTATATTAAAAAGAGGCATTCAAAAAATAGCTTGGTAGTTAATTAAAATTTTTTCATAGATTCATGAATAACATTTCCTTTTTATGCACCCAGAAGTTGATCTCAAGAAAGAGTTCGTTAGCTACCTGTAATTTTTTCGCAATTTCACAAACAAAATGTCTGTAATATGTATCCAAGAACCTAATTCAAAAAAGAGTTTGTTACTTACTTACAATTTTTCATAATTTATTGGATGAAATTTCTGAATTTTTGCTCTTACTTACAATTTTTTCATAATTTCATTAATGAAATTTCTGTATTGTGTATCCAAGAGGTAAATTCAAGAAAGAGTTTGTCAGCTACTTACAATTTTTCTTAATGACATATCCAACAACGGATGACGATACAGAATTTGTTCACGCTGATACTTAGATCGTCTCAATTATATCAATCATATCTGACAAAGGACATTGATAAAGAATTTATTCACTCTGACACTAACAAACGTATCTTTCAAAGGACATTGATAAAGAATTTATTTATTCTGACGCTTAGATTTTCTCAATTTTATTCTCTCCGATACTAAGATTTTGGCAATGTCATCACATGTATCCGACAATAGATGTTGAGAAAGAAATTAATCACACTGACGCTATCAATCGTTTCGGTCAAATGATATTGATAAAGAATTTATTTATTCCGATGCTTAGATTTTCTCAATTTTATTCGCTCTGATACTTAGATTTGGCCAATGTTATCCCATGTATCTGACAATAGATGTTGATAGAGAATTGAATCACTCTGACACTATCAAACGTATCTGTCAAATGATATTGATAATGAATTTATTTATTCTGATGCTTAGATTTTCTCAATTTTATTCACTCTGATACTTAGATTTTGATAATGTTATCCCATGTATCCGACAAAGGATGTTGATAAAGAACTTTGTCACTCTGATGCTTATATTTTGTCAATGTTATCCCATGTGTCTGACAATAGATGTATGCAAATTCCTTTTCTTACATCTCCGATGTTTTAGTGGATATTCTAAACGTTTGAAAATCTAGCATATCCTAAAAAAATGAACACATAACAATGTAATGTATAGTATATTTTTAATGAAATAATGTCATGTAGAATATTAATATAAAAAATATATTATGATACATTATTAATATCAATGAGCAACTTTGGATATTTTGAATCTGTTCCATAAAATAGTTCACCATGTTCTCTCTTGATAATGTAGCTATTGTCTTCTCTTAGTTTGTAATCAGTATAATAATCATTATTCCGTTTTGAGTCATACACAATTTTTACTGGTATGTCATTGACAGGTTCAGTATGTGTTTCATCTTTGGTTTTATTAGGTTCATTGAATATATGATTAATAGTAGCAATAACGTTGGCTAGCACTTTGTTTTTCATTGATTCATCTTTATAATCCTTAGTGATATTTTTTGCCATTGCCTTTTTTATTTTTCCGGCAATTTCACTGTCTATTACCACATTATTTTTACAACGGTAACAGTTCCGGCACGTAGACAAGATATGGTTTATGATATTAGCAGAAGAGTAGGCCTTGATCTTAAAGGAGGTGCTCCTAGGGTGAGGCCTTTCCTTGCACTTCAGATTGGCTGACCCCTGTCTTATGTGACCCCTGTATTAATGGAACGCTCGGTTACATTCTGGATTTTGAAATTGAGCTTCTAAAGAAAGAGAATTGTTTTGAAAGCCGAATCATAAGTTTAAATTTGGTTTTCTTTTGCTATCTTGGATTTGGGACATACTGTATTAATGTTTAATACTTGATAATTGAACGCATAATATATTGAAGAAATTGATCTTTTTACCAGGAATTTTTTACCATTTAAATTTTTGTTTCATTCGATGTGTAAAATTTAAGGTCTTTTCTTTTTATCTGAGAATAGTATTTGTCATACCACCCTTAATCCTCAAACGTATTCACCGAGCACTCCCCTCACAATTATTATTCTGGTCCCCTCGCCCGTGTAATGTTTTCAGTGACATAATATATTAAACTGTAGTTTTAGAATTCTTTTACGGTCTTGCAAACTTTTTAGTTAGGTAAGCGAGATTTTACGAAAAATAGATTCTGCTCAAATTTGGGATAACCAAGTAAATTTTTTTAAATAAATAAGGCCTATCTTTACAACTTCTAATGCTTTAACAATTAATAGTCCTGTATGAAGGCTAATTCTGAGATAAAAATTTTTTGTTAAAGAAAAGTGTGGTATAATTTATTTCTTCCTAAGAACTATCCCTAACTACGATCTTCTTACCATAAAAAATGCACAACTCCCTCCCCCTCCTAATGAGGCAAAATTTAGCTACAGACTATGTAAAAGGTTGGGGAATAAAGGATTCAAACGGAAGTAACCCCAAATATATTATCCATAAGAAAATTTACAATACAGCTTAAAATACAAATTTGGGTATTAGGCTCATATTGTTTTCTCGTCAAGGTTTAAATATTTTCTGACTCATTTATCATGAACAGTAGGTTAATAATGCCAAATAATGTCGGCAAAAGGTAAAAGAATTAGTAAATTTTATATGATTTATGACGTACAGCAATCAAGACCAGGCATTAGATGGGCTGATATAGAAATAAGACTGCAATAAGCATTACATTTAGAATATGAATGGTCACAGGGCTAGTGGGAGGGTTGGGGGCTAATCGATGACTATATAGTAATTATGAGGTAACCAAAAGAAAGGAAAGCATAGTAGAAACAAAAAATGAAAAAAATGTATGTTCGGAGGAGGTATTTTCCGCACGGGGGTGGGTATTTTCTGAGGGTATTTTTCGTGGGGGATATTTTCCGCGGGGGTACTTTCCGTGGGGGGTATTTTCAGCAGAGGAGCACTTTCTGCGGGGTAAATTTTTGTGAGGAGAGGAGGGGGCATTTTCCATTTCTTCTGTGGGTGTAAACACCCAAGACTTTAGAAGTAGCATGAAAAACCAACGATGTGTTAATTGTCATAAACATTTCCTTTTTAATTACAGTTAAAATCACTCGTTTAGTTTAGTACTTGTTTGTATTAAGTTTGATTACTACCCCTTACTTATAGGTTGAATTTGTCTATTTAATTTACTTATCTAGAAACCGCAAACAATATTTGTTTTTGTTTTTAAATATTATAATGAATTTCTGAGATTAATGACTTAATAAAAAATTGCTACTGGTATTTACAGTTCACATGTTTTCACTATTTTTCTTTCTTTTTTTTTACAATTTTTAAGTTTTTGCTGCAATATCAGCAATAAGTGTTTTCAGCTATGGGTTCCAATCCCGGGCTCTAAAACCTATTTTGTAAAAGGCTTGATTTACTACGCAGCAAAGTATAATCACCTACGGAACAAGTACTGACAAAACCTATCCTCTCCACACAAAAAAAGTGACCCTTTGAATACCTATGTGAACCTGGCATCTAAAACCCGTAGTTACACAATTCATCCCGGTCACTCGGTATTTTGTCTCGGAGCGATTAAGTAGTACAGCACTTTGCGTCTAGAGGCGCTGAGGTACGTGGGGTCACTTTTGGAGAGTTTTGTCAGTACTTGTTCCGTAGGTGATTATACTTTGCTACGCAGGTACAAGCCCTACATGAGCCTGAAAACGAAGCTAAAGCCAATTTTGGCTCAAAATTTTCGCAACGAAACTCCATTTCGTTTTTTCCCCGAAAAATCACCGAATCCTGAAGTCTTGTTCCCGAAAACTTCCCAAATTTTTAAGACTTGTCCCCGAATTTTAATTTTCGAGAGTGGAAGCCATGGCCAAAAGGCCGGGAAGCGATAATTCAATAAGGATTGTCAAAGGCTCTATAAGAATACGAGTAAGAAAGTTTGTTGCAAATTTAATTTCGGTTGCAATGCTCAAATAACATTCAATTAACTTATCACTTTGTCTTTAGATTTTTATAAACAGTATAAAACATTTCCCATAATATCAAAGTTTATCTCAAAATTCTAATGGTAAGCGGAAAATTTTCCAATCAAGCCTTGGACGAAATTGTCATTCAAAAAGCCAAAATCAGACAAAGATATAGGCTACTAAAAAAACAAAACTGACCTGATTGTCTGGATCCTTGAATTATGCAGGCTTATTTTAGTTTTGACAAGGTATTTTGCAGAAACTAAGTTTCAGCTGGGGGGGGGACAAACTGAGGTCTAAGAGGGGGTCAAGCTTGGGTCTCTAGGGGGCAGTCCCCCCTTGTCCCATAGCAAATTGTGCCCTTGAAGCGCCTCCTTCATGATCAAGGCAGCTCAAAAGCCAAATAAGTATGATTTGATAAATTCAAATGCTGTGAAACATTTTCACATTAACAAATCAAGTTTCTAGATTATTTTTTTAGATAGTAAAAACATGCTTTCTTTCTGATAAAAACGTCCTAATCACCTGAGAGCACATTTAGCTTTTCGAAAATAAATCATAGTAAATTCATATGAGTTTTTTTTAACAAGATTTGAAACTAATCAGGAATAAAATGACTATTTATCAGGAATTTTGCAAAATTTTCGAAAAACGTGAACCTAAAAACATATTCTTTGTTTTAATGACTCAGTATATCAAAAATTTATAATTAGCAGAAAACTAAATTACAGAAAACAAGCCCTTTTTCAATAAAATACAACGAAAAGATATTTTATCTATCAGGGTAGAAGTGAAAAGATTCTGTAGACCCCCCCCCCCGCAAAAGAAAATTAAACAATTTGAAAATAGTGTATTTTGATTTAGTTCAATTTCCCATTGAACATGTCCTGACAATTCCAGTGTAGTACCCTTAGCCGTTCCTGAGTTATCGCCCTTTGTACAAAACTGAAAGCATGAAGTGTCTCTTGTTTAGTTTAAAATCCCCCCAAAAATACCCTGATGTTTGATATTAACTTCTAATCTTAATTTTAAATTTTTATATTAAAATTTTGTTTAACGTCATCTTGAAAAAAACATAAGATTGCATCGATTTGTGACATCAGCAATAAATTTTATTTTCAAGGATTTTATCTTTGTTGTAAAAAAAAAAAAAAAAAAAATTATTCAAGTCTCCATACGATTTCTCCGGCATTGATTTCGCCTTTACGCATAAGCAACTGCGCTAGGAGGCGTTGAATTTAGTTTTGCAGTATATGGTAATTAGTAAGCTACATTAAATTTGTTGATTTTAAAGTTTTATGTACCAAAGGAGATGCAACATTTAGGGGATTAGTTTTGCTTACTCTTTTTCACGGTTTAACACTATCCTACAAAATTTGTTGACTATAAGCAATGATTGGGGACAATCCAAATAAAAAAGGATTGTCCCAAATATAGGGGAAACATAACAAGGGAAAGATATGACACGGTACAGTACCTACATAACGTGGTGCCTTTGTTAAGAAATACTATTAAAAAATTCCTACTTAGTTAAATCACTAGCTAAATAATGTTATTTATTTAGTAAAGGTTTCTGTCATTCATAAAATAACAATTTCTGACAGTTTTTATTTCACGTATTCTTTTTCATTGGTTAAGAAAAGAATATTTTAGATCTTTTCCTTTTCTCTCTATAAGAATTCAAATTTTGGCTTTGTATTTATATGTTTGACAAACTTTGTAACAATGTTTGGTACTCTTGCATTATGCGGGCCTCTCTGTTTAGCTACTATAGAGTAGGCAATGATAAAACCCTTTTGCGACATGTTTACCGCTATAGACTAGGCAATGATAGCGTGGTTTTCATTGCGTATGCGATATTAAACTGTGATTTTTTGGGTTTTAGGGGGGAGGGGGAAGGTACCTAGGTTAGGTGACGTATTTAATATATAATACGCTTTACCCCCCCCCCTAATGTGCAAATATATAGCCCAAATTTGTTTCTAAACTATTATATATTCATCCTATTTTATTTTATTTCATTAGCATTAACCAAACTTGACTTTTTAGAAAGGCTCGCATAATGCAAGAGTACCCAATTTTTTAACAAAAGTTGTATTATAATGCTTTCGATTGATGGGTAGGGGGTGAAATATTGAAATATAAATAAGTTGAAAATCTGCATAATCTTTTGGTTTCTATAGGGTTGAAGGGATTCCAGCCCCTATCATGTTACAACCTTGAGTATAGACAAATAGTTCGCAACTATTACCCTCCACATACCCTGATAGTTTCAACTTAACTTCCTTAAGTTTTCCATAAATATCACATATACAACCTTGGATGCAAATAGTGAATTTTGATTTAGTTCAATTTCCAACGTAAAAGCCATTTACGTTGATATATCTTACTTGACAATAATGCAAGTTATGTTGTAATGTTATTAAATTTGCTCTAAACATAAACACAAAAATAGGATTCAAAATGAGCCGAGCAAATATTATAAGAAAAATGTCTCCTCTTCCCCAAAGACACCACAGGTGACGATCAATTGTGTCAATTCACAAAAATTATAGAGGCTAGGTAATATCCAGTACCCTCCACGCCCCATGTTTTTGTCTGATACGTTAAAACGAAACGAATGCATTTAAACAAATTTTCGATGAGTTTTTTTTAACCATTTTATACCCCCCCCCTCCTCCAAAGAGAAATTCTGGACACGGCCCTGGGGATGGGAAGAGTATTCTTCATAATCCAGGGAGGGAAAGTTCGTTGTTTTTCAAATTATTTTAACAAAAATACAAAAAAAACCAAGCCCCTTTTCAATAATAATCCACAAAAAGACTTTCGTGAATCTGGGAGGGGGAATGAGAATAAAATCTTGCAGGAAAATAACCCCCCCCCATTGAAGCTACTGGTATTCACTCATGCTACTTGGTAATAATACAACTTATATTGTGACATTATTAAATTTACTCCAAAGATGGACATAAAAGCTGAATTTTAAATCACCCGAGGAAAATACACAGGAACAATACAGTAAGACTTCATCAGGTAAATGATTACTTACTTTATTTTTATTAGTATTTATCCTTTGTTTTTGTCATTTACTTGATTAATTTTGTAATTCCATCTCGTTACTAACAATGTAGCCAGAACACTGAATTGAAAAATAGATGGCCATCAAGTATAATTCCAGTTTTATAGTAGAATTTGAGTACAAACTGGCTAAAGAACCCTAGGCTTAAATCCGTAGAAAATAAATCGAAAATGAAACAAAAGTGATATAAGATGCACTCGAGCTAGAAAGACTTAGTAGAAACAAAGTAGTACGAGGGAAGTTGCATTCCAAGATGGTAGTATCTTTTGATTTTTCAAGTACAGAAAATCAATGTCTTATGGAGTAATATTGTGTAAGGACTTGTGCTAGTTTTGTTCAGATTTCATGAGCCATGCTTTGCCCTTTACTTTTTAGCCTGAATAAATTACGGGGTACTGGTGCATTATGCAGGCATCGCTAAATACTATATCAAAGAAACCAGTCACGAAACCCGTCAAACTGCTATTTCATTAGCAGACAACGGGTGATTTGCTAGATAAATTGATGCCAAAGCGTGGTTTCTCAATATTTAAACGATTATTTTTTGGGGGGGTTAGGAGGGAGAAAGGTACCAAGGTTAGGTTACGTATTTAATATATGCTAAGCTTTACCCCCCACCCTCCCTATTGGCAAATATATAGCCCAAATTTGTTTCTAAACTATTATATATTCATCCAATTTTATTTCATTTCATTTATCCTATTTCATTTTAGAGGAACCTCCTAAACTGGAATGTAAATTCTGTTACTAGACTAAGGAAGAAGGAGGGTCCTAAGAGAATGGGGATTCAAGAGCGCCTAGGACTTGGCTCATTATTGCACTGAGCCAAGAGTGCCTTCAAGTATCCCTTATCCGCTTAAAATTAGTTTACCCGGATGTAATCTGCAAAAGATAACAATAAATACCTAGCCGGTACCTTGTCAACTGAAAAGCTGTATGCAACTAGGTGAATAACAACACTAATCATGTCTACCTCACTATAAACATAGCTTATTTAGAAACCTCTGGAAGGTGTGCCAGGGGTTTTTATGCTCGCCTCCTCCAAAGAGAAATTCTGGATACGGCCCTGGGGATGGGAAGAGTATTCTTCATAATCCAAGTTCGTTGATGCAGGCATCGCTACATACTATATCAAAGAAACCAGTCACGAAACCCGTCACACTGCTATTTCATTAGCAGACAACGGGTGATTTGCTAGATAAATTGATACCAAAGCGTGGTTTCTCAATATTTAAACGATTGTTGTTTTTTCTAGGGTTTAGGAGGGAGAAAGGTACCTAGGTTAGACTACGTATTTAATATATGCTATGCTTTACCCCCCACCCGTCCTAATGTGCAAATATATAGCCCAAATTTGTTTCTTAACTATTATATATTAGTCCTATTTTATTTAATTTAATTTATCCTATTTCATTTTAGAGGAACCTCCTAAACTGGAATGGAAATTCTGTTACTAGACAAAGGAGAAAGGAGGGTCCTAAGAGAATGGGGACTCAAGAGCGCCTAGGACTTGGCTCGTTATTGCACCAAGCCGGCTGGGAATTAAATGAGAATATTTTATCTGATTAATATAACGGTTTCAGGGTAATAGCTGTGTGTCTGTGTATGTGAGAGAAGACATTTGCTTTTTTTCTATTTCTTTAATAACATAGGTTAATCTAAATATTGAATGTAGTTTACCGCTACTTTCATTCACAATATAGCTCTGTGTATGTTGATTCTTAGAACAGTCTACTTTGAACTAAAGATACATTAACCAGAGAATAGCAATGAATAGCCCAAACATTGTAAGACTTTTGTTTTTGTTATTTTGTTTAATAACTCAATAATGAAATTCATGTTTGATTTAAAGTTCCAGTAGCTTGTTTTTTTTAGATGAATTTCTGTTCGTTTTTGCCATTCATACTATAATCTTTAAATTTTCTAATATTTTCTTGATAAAACGTACTTTCGTTGACCCCAGGTGGCTTAGTAGTGCAGTAAGCTGTTAGTTCTACTAGTATTATCGTGTTTTCAAGCCTTTCATACTATGTAATAAACATTTTCAGATATTTTCTTGATAAAACGTAGCTTTATTGGCCTGAGGTAGTTTTATGTTGCAGTTATTTGTTAGTAGTAGTTCTATTTTCATGTTTTTTCATGCCATTTGTACTAAACCTTAAGCATTTTCAGATATTTTCTTGATAAAACGTAGCTCAGGTGTCCTTATATTGCAGCGATTTGATAGTAGTAGTAGTAGTATTTTCATGTTTTTGCATACCATTCATACTATAATCTAAAATTTTCTAATATTTCCTTCATAAAACGTATTTTTGTTGACCTCAGGTGGCTTAGTAGTGCAGTAAGTTGTTAGTTCTAGTAGTATTATCGTGTTTTTGCAAGCCTTTTATACTATGCCTTAAAAATTTTCAGATATTTTCTTGATAAAACGTATCTGTATTGACCTCAGGTGGTTTTATGTTACAGTTAGTTGTTAGTAGTAGTTCAATTTTCATGTTTTTTTGCATGCCATTTGTACTAAACCTTAAACATTTTCACATATTTGCTTGATAAAACGTAGCTCAGGTGTCCTTATATTGCAGCGATTTGTTAGTAGTAGTAGTATTTTCATGTTTCTGCATGCTATTTATAGTATAATCTATAGATTTTCTAATATTTTCTGGATAAAACGCACTTTGTTGACCACAGGTGATTTAGTAGAGCAGTGAGTTGTTAGTACTAGTAGTTTATGTTTTTGCAAGCCTTTCATACTATGTCTTGACCATTTCCAGATATTTTCTTGATAAAACGTATCAGTTATGACATCAGGTGTCTTTATGTTAAAGTGAGTTGTTAGTAGTAGTTCTATTTTCATGTTTTTACAAGCCATTTGTACTAAACCTTAAACATTTTCAGATATTTTCTTGATAAAACGTAACTCAGATGTCCTTATAGTGCAGTGATCTGTTAGTAGTAATAGAAGTATTTTCATGTTTTTGCATGCTATTCATAGTATAATCTATAAATTTTCAACTTTTTTCTTGATAAACCGTACTTTTGTTGACCTCAGCTGGGTTAGTAGTGCATTAAGTTGTTATTACTAGTAGTATTATCACGTTTTGCAATCGTTTCGTACTATAGCGTAAACATTTTCAAATATTTTCTTGATAAAATGCATCTGTATTGACCTCAGGTGGCTCTTTGTTACAGTGAGTTGTTAGTAGTATTTCTATTTTAATGTTTTATTGCATGCCATTATACTAAACCTTAAACATTTTCAGATATTTTCTTGATAAAACATAGCTGTATTGGCCTCAGGTGTCCTTATATTGCAGCGATTTGTTAGTAGTAGTAGTAGTATTTTCATGTTTTTGCATGCTATTCATAGTATAATCTATAAATTTTCAAATTTTTTCTTGATAAAACGTACTTTTGTTGACCTCAGGTGGCTTAGTAGTGTAGTAAGTTGTTAGTGCTACTAGTATTATTATGTTTTTACAAGCCTTCCATAGTATTCCTTAAACATTTCTAAATATTTTAATGACGAAATGTATATGTACTTACTTCAGGTGGCATTATGTCAATGTGTCCTTGTAGTAGCATTTATATTTTCATGTTTTTTTGCATGCCGTTTGCAATATAAGTTATGCATTTTCAGATATTTGCTTGACAAAAAATAGCTGTATTGGCTTCAGGTGTCCCTATATTGCAGCGATTTGTTAGTAGTAGTAGTATTTTCATGTTTTTGCATGCTATTCATAGTATAATCTATAAATTTTCTAGTATTTTCTTGATAAAACGTACTTTTGTTGACTTCAGGTGGCTTTGTAGTGCAGTAAGTTGTTATTACTAGTAGTACTATTATGTTTTTGCAAGCCTTTCATACTATAGCTTTAAACATTTTCAGATATTTTCCTGATAAAACGTATCTGTATTGACCTCAGGTGGTTTTATGTTACAGTTAGTTGGTAGTAGTAGTTCTATTTTCATGTTTTTTTGCATGCCATTAGTACTAAACCTTAAACATTTTCAGATATTTGCTTGATAAAACGTAGCTCAGGTGTCCATATATTGCAGCGATTTGTAAGTAGTAGTAGTAGTATTTTCATGTTTTTGCATGCTATTCATAGTATAATCTATAAATTTTCTAGTATTTTCTTGATAAAACGTACTTTTGTTGACCTCAGGTGGCTTAGTAGTGCAGTAAGTTGTTATTACTGGTAGTACTTTTATGTTTTTGCAAGCCTTTCATACTATACTTTAAACATTTTCACATATTTTCTTGATAAAATGTATCTGTATTGACCTCAGATGGTTTTTTGTAACAGTGAGCTGTTAGTGGTAGTTCTATTTTCATGTTTTTGCATGACGTTTTTACTATACCTTAAACATTTTCAGATATTTGCTTGATAAAACGTAGCTCAGGTGTCCCTATATTGCAGCGATTTGTAAGTAGTATTAGTAGTATTTTCATGTTTTTGCATGCTATTCATAGTATAATCTATAAATTTTCTAATATTTCCTTCATAAAACGTTCTTTTGCTGACTTCAGGTGTGTTAGTTATGCATTAAGTTGTTAGTGATGCTTATATTTTCGCGTTTTTGCCTGCATTTCGCTCAATAGTGTATACATTCTGAGATATTTTTTAGACAAAATATATCTATATCTACATCTGGTGGTTTTATAGTACACTTAGTTTTTATTAGTAGTTTTATTTTGATGTTTTTGCAAGCCATTTGAACTATACCTTAAGCATTCTCAGATATTTGCTTGATAAAACGTAACTCAGGTGTACTTATATTGTAGCGATATGTTAGTAGTAGTAGTAGTATTTTCATGTTTCTGCATGCTATTTATAGTATAATCTATAGATTTTCAAGTTTTTTCTTGATAAATCGCACTTTTGTTAACCTCAGGTGACTTAGTAATGTATTAAGTTGTTAGTACTAGTAGTACTATTATGTTTTTGTAAGCCTTTCATACTATCAAGGAGGCACACTTGTGCCTCTATAAAGAGGCGACCCACCACAATGTTAAGCAA
This sequence comes from Artemia sp. Qi Xiang Cuo, assembly GCF_049724085.1. NCBI lineage: Eukaryota > Metazoa > Arthropoda > Branchiopoda > Anostraca > Artemiidae > Artemia > Artemia sp. Qi Xiang Cuo. The sequence continues at coordinate 17,675,024 of NC_142810.1, read as the reverse complement.
TTTCAGGTCGCAGAGAGACGGCGGTAATCGCATTTTGTAGCCCAAGCTCAAACTAAGAAACTTGCAAAATTTCATCCTCCTCCGACTTTATCTTCATGGGGTAAACTGGGCCGGAAGTTTCAACCCTCCTACCACAGCCCCCCTTTAACGTTGTCCGATTGGACTGAAATTTAGAGGTTAAGCTTTCCTAGGGCCCGGGAGCTTATCCTCGAAATTTCAGCTCAATCCGATCACTCCATAAAAAAAAAAATTTTAAACTGAAAGTAAGGAGCGACATTAAATCTTAAAACGAACAGAAATTATTCCGTATATGAAAGAGACTGTGCCCTCTTCAATGCCTCGCTCTTTACGCTAAAGTTTTTATTGTTTAAAAAAAAAGAGTTGTGAGAAAGTCAAACTTTAGCGTAAAGAGCGAGGCGTTACGGAGGGCACAGCCCCTTTCATATACAGAATAATTTCTGATCGTTTTAAGATTTAATGTCGCTCCTTACTTTCACTTTAAAAAGCTTTTTTTTATTTACAGGCTGCGAAAGCGGGGGTTTGGGGGGCGGCAGCCCCCCAACTGTGCCTCCTAATCCCTGTACGTTTTAAGGTTCGACCTTGTAACTCAGCCTCTTTAACTCTTTAGAAAACGTAGTTTTTTTCAAATAATTATTTGATAAATAATTATCTAAACGTCAAAGGGGGGCTGTGGTGGGAGGGTCGAAACTTCCGCCCCAGTTTACCCCATGAAGACAAAGTCGGAGGAGGATGAAATTTTGCACGTTTCTTAGTTTGAGCTTGGGCTACGAAATGCGATCACCGCCGTCTCTCTGCGGCCTCGAGGACCTTAAATCGCTTAACAGTGTGGTGGGTCGCCTCTTTATAGAGGCACAAGTGTGCCTCCTTGATAAAGTCGGAGGGGGGGGGGGTGAAATTTTGTACGTTTCTTAGTTTGAGCTTGGGCTACAAAATTCGATTACCGCTGTCTCTCTGCGACCGCTAGGACCGGAAATCGCTTGCGGGCTCTAATAGGAAAACGAGCCCGCGTTTTCGCGGGCTAGCCCGCTTATAGCGGGTTCTTATAGGAAAACGAGGTTTTTCGTAAATGTAAATTCGGGGGATAATTTTTTCGGTCTGAAAATATCAAAAGGCCCTAACAGGTCGATTTCTGCTTCGAATGAGTCCTCATTCACCCGGATCAGTTGCCAACTGTGGCCTGTAGGCGTGGCTAAGAAAAAAAAAATGATGAATTTTAAGTGGCTATATTTGGTTTTTTGAAAACAGGGAAGGAGTGATCGGATTGAGCTGATTGGGCTGAAATTTAGAGGTTAAGCTTTCCTAGGGTCCGGGAGCTTATCCTCGAAATTTCAGCTCAATCCGATCACTCCTTCATAAAAAAAATTTTTTTTAAAGTGAAAGTAAGGAGCGACATTAAATCTTAAAACGATCAGAAATTATTCCGTATATGAAAGGGGCTGTGCCTTTTCGTAAATGTAAATTCGGGGGATAATTTTTTCGGTCTGAAAATATCAAAAGGCCCTAACAGGTCGATTTCTGCTTCGAATGAGTCCTCATTCACCCGGATCAGTTGCCAACTGTGGCCTGTAGGCGTGGCTAAGAAAAAAAAAATGATGAATTTTAAGTGGCTATATTTGGTTTTTTGAAAACAGGGAAGGAGTGATCGGATTGAGCTGATTGGGCTGAAATTTAGAGGTTAAGCTTTCCTAGGGCCCGGGAGCTTATCCTCGAAATTTCAGCTCAATCCGATCACTCCTTCATAAAAAAAAGTTTTTTAAAGTGAAAGTAAGGAGCGACATTAAATCTTAAAACGATCAGAAATTATTCCGTATATGAAAGGGGCTGTGCCTTTTCGTAAATGTAAATTCGGGGGATAATTTTTTCGGTCTGAAAATATCAAAAGGCCCTAACAGGTCGAATTCTGCTTCGAATGAGTCCTCATTCACCCGGATCAGTTGCCAACTGTGGCCTGTAGGCGAGGCTAACAAGAAAAAAAAATATGAACTTTTAGTGGCTATATTTGGTTTTTTGAAAACAGGGAAAGAGTGATCGGATTGAGCTGAAATTTCGAGGATAAGCTCCCGGGCCCTAGGAAAGCTTAACCTCTAAATTTCAGCCCAATCGGACAACGTTAAAGGGGGGCTGTGGTAGGAGGGTCGAAACTTCCGGCCCAGTTTATCCCATGAAGATAAAGTCGGAGGAGGATGAAATTTTGCAAGTTTCTTACTTTGAGCTTGGGCTACAAAATGCGATTACCGCCGTCTCTCTGCGACCTCTAGGACCTGAAATCGCTTAACATTGTGGTGGGTCGCCTCTTTATAGAGGCACAAGTGTGCCTCCTTGATAGTATGAAAGGCTTGCAAAAACATAATAGTACTACTAGTAATGTATTATGTATCTAGATATCCCCACTGGAGGGGTAGAAAAGTTGAGGTTATGACATTGGGACCTTTTGAATGTGGTGGATGACTATAAGTACGTCTAAGAGAGGTGTCGATATAAGCATTCATTCATATGAGCATGATGATACAATTGATTCACTTATTAAATTTCTGGTAGTCAGACTGCAATGAAAACATGCACACACCGAATTTATCAACTAATTGCGTTTGCTCTATTTCGAGTTAATGTATTCAATTATGGCTTTTTTGTATTTAAACTAGGGCCGAAAAATTTGAATTGCAAATATTTAAGAAAAAATTGTTTGAAGAAAAAATCAAAATGAACTTCTACTTTCAGAACTCCTTAACGAAGCCAAAAATGTAATATTATCCTGTTAACCCCGATGACATTGTCAAAGATGTGAAATGTTATTGGTGTAAACAAAGGAAGTTCAATTTGATATCCAGAGGTAGGAGAAGGGAAACATCTCTTTATAAATGCAGGAAGTGTAAAAAAGACACAGAAATTTCCGCTGATCATCATGATAAAACTGTATATATTACTGTATAGAATAAATTAAATTCAAGTAAAAGTTCTTGCATTTGGACCTTTGAGTAGTGAGAATATTAAAAAGGTCATAAAATTTTATTTGAAATCTCGAAAAAACGCTTTTCGGTAGAACATTCACCGATGTATTGAAAATTTACTATAATGATACTAGTGGATAATTTTTTTTATTTTCACATTTCAACGTTGTAACGATAGTGCGAATGTGGTACTGCACTAAAATCTTCTTTATTCTGAAACATTCAACTGAAAAATTTAGAAAGTCATAATTTTCGGGTATGGAAAAACCTGAGATGGGCTCAGGTGGATCCCAACTTTATTAAAAAAAATTAATGTTATTAATAAAATCAGATGTTTCTAAAACTGTGATGTTCATATTTCTGAAAAATTAAAATCCAGCTTTATTAAAAAAAAAAATCAAAGGTTGTTAATAAAATCAGATGTATTTTAAACTGGGATGTGCATATTTCTGAAAACTAAAACCCCACTTTATTAAAAAAAATATATACAAAAATGTACTCAATGAGGTCTTGGATCAAATCCAACTTTATTAAAAAAAAAAAATCAAAGTTATTAATAAGATCAGATGTTTTTTAAACTGTGATGTTCATATTTCTGAAAATTAAAATCTAGCTTTATTAAAAAAAATATGCGAAAATGTACCCAACTTAGATTCATTTAAGATACATAAAAATGATTGGCTTTGTATGCTGATTCCAAAAGCATGAGAAGGGTTTAGTTGCCCTTCAATCAGTGTCGAGTATTAAAAAAAAAGAAAAAAAAAGGGTCTCTGATGTAACATTGACATGAACTACAAGACCTTTTAAAGGAGACAGTGGAATATAATGGTGATAATGGCTTGAATCATTATGTAAAAATATTGAGAAAAACACGTTGTTAATATTATTGTATTTTGAAAATAAGAAATGCGTTGAAATAATTTTAGATTTTTTTATTGAAAACGTTAATAGAGAGTTAATGGAAATCAAGAAGTTAATAGCTAAAGTTATTATCAGAAGGCTCCAGCGAAAAGTCGTAAATTAATGTTGTGAGTGAAAAAAGATAAGTACTTTAAATTGTAAAACAGATTTATGACAAATATTGTTAATTAAACAAGACATACACCTACGAAAGGTTAAGAAACCTAGCTAATAAAATGTTATTAATAAAATCAGATGTTTTTTTTAACTGGGATGTTCATATTTCTGAAAACTAAAACCCGACTTTATTAAAAGAAATATGCAAAAATGTACCCAATTATTAAAGGAAATCAAATATTTTTAATAGAATCAGATGTATTTTAAACATGGGTGTTCTTATTTCATAAAATTAAAACTCAACTTGATTTGAGAATCAAATATTATTAACATAACCAGACATACGTCTACGAAATACTAGGAAATCTAGCTCGGAAAAGTCCAAAATATCAAACCAAACAACCCAAACCATAAATTTCAAGGAACTCACGCCTATGAAAGGTAAAAATCTAGATCAGAAGTGTCTTAAATAGTAAACCAAAAATCTTAAATCATAGATTCAGACAACACATTCCTATCACGAGCTAAGAAACCTAGCTCAGAAAATGTTATTATTAAAATCGATTTTAAACTGGGATGTTCATATTCCTGAAAACTAAAACCCGACTTTATGCAAAAAATATGCGAAAATGTATCCCAATTATTAAAAGAAATCAAATATTATTAATAAAATCAGATATATTTTAAACATGGATGTTCTTATTTCTGAAAAACTTATTTCTAAACTACTATTTGTAAACTACATACGATGAAGGTTTGGCTAGACTTGACATTACTACATTGGAATTATAACGTCACATCCTTACTATGAACTTTGGTCACAAGTACCTTTGTTCTGACTATCATCGACGTCTTATCCTCCCTTTAAAGAGAATCCCCGAATCCTCCCAAATACAAGACTCAATGCTCGTAGAGCTCCAAATACCCAACTTGACTTGTGTCCCCAAATGTTGACCATGAGGCACTATAACTCTCTTGTCCCCAATTTTATTTTCCATTTTGACAATTTTAACTTTTTGTTTTACTGTTTATCCCCTAGCATCTGCTTTATCATTGTAATTGTTCTGACGTACTTATTCTACCTTTTATGCTGTTTTAGCCAATAAATTGTATTCTATTCTATTGATTATAGCTAGATTTATATTCCTACAAAATTGCAGCAATCTGCAGCCATTACTGTTTTGTTTTCTCACACCAAATTTACCTAAACTACGATACCATCTATCCCTATTTCTATCGACCTGGGTGTTAAAATCTCCCAATAAAAACATCATTTTTTAACCTGGGACCCTGTCTATTTGCTCCTGTAGCTCTAAGTAAAATTCATCTTGAAGCCACTAGTATTTGTCACTAGTATTTCCGTCAGTCGGTTATACAGGGCACATACTACTATAACTGATAACCTGGACTTTTTAGTCATAAAATAAACGATTAGTATTCTATTATTAATACCTTCCCAGCCTAAACAAGACTTAGCAGCTTCCATATTCCTCATGGGCCCTACTCCTTGTCTATGTGTTCCATCCTTCCTGCCTTAGTAAATAAATTTTATATCACCTAACAATTTCATGCTTCCTACCCCTGGGATACGAGTTTCTGAAATTCCTAATAAGTCCATCTCGAATCGTCTGAATTCGTCAGTCAAAATGTCGAAACGATAGTTATTTTTTAACGTCGTAACATTCCGAGTTTCAATTTTCATATTCTTTAAATTATTGAAATTATGTTTGCCTCAGGAAAATTAATGATTCCGGATACCAGTGCAGGACGGGGACCAACACATCTTCCCAAGTCTACACCGAAGCACTTCCAGCCCAAGAACGCCCGCCAAAACAGACCAAGCCCAGAAAAATTATCCATTAATCATAATCCCATAAGGATAATCAGAAACAACAAGGACAGCTCCATGGCTTGAACAACGAGGAAAACACTTTTGTATATGGGAATCATCGTCAATATTCCTTTTTTCTCTGATTTCCAATGGATTGAGCCCCTTTCGAGGTTTATAAAACAACCCCTTCCATATAATGTGCCTCTGAAAAAAAAATAAAGCATTGAAGCCTTACGGCTCTTAACTACAGGCAATAATGTAGTTTTGCCTCTGAAAAGACGAAGATTCAAACTGAGTAAGGATTATCTGGAATTACCTGCCAGCTAAAAAGAATAAAATATTCAAGCTCTGCAAAGACACCGCCTTTTCGATCACGTATTGAACATCCCTGTCAAATATTCAAATATTGAGCGTCATATTAAGTCTGCAAAGTAAACCACATTGCGCTATGATTGATAAAGATTTCATTTTGTTCAAATTTTAGACATCAATTTTCAGTTAAAATGTCCTATTTCACAAAATTTAATTGAGCATTTGAGATATCAAATATCAGTGATATACTGCTGTAATTGCTGCAGAAGAAGCTGTAGCATGGTTACAGAAATTGTTGCAACCTAGTAAAGGCAAACCTCAATATACAGTAACAAAAAATGCTTTTGAAATGAATTTTCAAACATGAAAAAAACACTATTTAAGACAGATTCAAACCTAGTAAGTATTATCCATGTTAACGCTTAATGTATAAAATAGTGAAAAAAAGTTTAAGAAAATTAAAAAAAAAGAACTTCAAAACCCCAAAAACAGTTGAATAAATAGCAGGCCATACCAGTGGAGCCACAATGGGCAAACATCTCAAGCGGAGATTTTCAGCACTGAATTTGAAAAATTGAGGAAAGTCACATTTAGCTTCAATAATACTAATGTTTTCCTTTTTTTCTCATTGTTGCAAGAATAGCTGCATCATTCTTACAGCCATTGTTGCAATCCAGTAAAGGCAAACTACAACACTTTTTAACCAAAAATTAAATATAAAACACTTTTTAAACGAATTTTCAAATGTGAAAGAATCACTAATTAAGAATGATTTGGGACTAGTATCTACTATCCATGCTAAACTTAAGAGTAAAAAATGATGACAAAAACAAGTTTATGGAAACTTCAAAAAAGAGCTTCAAAACGCTAAAAACAGTTGAACAAACAGTAGGCTATACCAGCAAAATCTCAACGGGTAAAATCTCGAGCGGAGTTTTTCATCCCTGAATTTGGAAAATTAACGAAGATCAAATTTTAGTTCGAACAAGACTGATGTGTTTCTTTTTTTTCTCTATCGGAAATGTCCCCCCTAAATTGGAACAATTTTGGAAAGTCGCATTTTAGCTTGGATAACACTGATGTGTTCTTTTTTCTCTAGTTGTATCCTACAAAAAGAATAATAAAAAAAAATCGGTTCTGTCATTTAGCGATTGATTACTCATGATTATTTAGAAAAAGCATTTGCTTTTTAAAACAAGCTTGTTACCAAAAATTTTGAGTTGAGACACTAATAATGGGTAATTAAATAGCTGTTATCAACTTATAGTATGGAGCTTCACACCAAGAACAAAATTTGCGCACGTGAGGCTAATAGGGATATCAACACATCAAACACATCAATAGAGTTTAAGGGCAGTCACAGTAGCACTAAGGAGAAGGCAGCAGGTATTTTGCGCCTGAAGCATAGAATTTAAGTAATTGCCAGCCTTGGGGTGGACTGAGGCCAGTCTGGTCAGAGCAAGAAATGATGATACAGGGGAATTTATATTAAGTAAGATATCAAAGGACTAGGACAATTGTTTCAATTCAGACAGGTTTCCAGTTAATCAAGTTTCTCCTTTGAAATGATGCATAGAAATCCAATAGCTGTTTATTCTCTGCTATGTTTTAGAAGATATTTTGTCCCTTCAACCGTATATTCTTCAGCCCCAGCCTGGTATCCGTTTCTACAACCTGGCACGTACATAAGGGGAATCCTGAGGACTAAGCCCCATGCTAAAATCAGCCAATTTGTACGATTTTCCTCATAATTTCGAATATTTTCGGTGCAATTTGCCTAGATATTTTATTATTTTTGTAACCTGTGTACGTCCTTTGGATATCTCTTTTTGTCTGACGTTTTAGTCTAACACTATGCCACCTTTGTCTCTGAACCGTATGTTATATGACTTTGTCTTTTTCAATAATTTTAAATTCAATTTTCTAAAAGGGTGCCATTTTAGATTCTTCCGACTTGGGAGGTTAGAAAATAGCAAAAATGCATGTTTATAAGACATTTTTTCCTGAAAGAGGGCCTAAATAAGGGTGGAAGGATTATAGGACTTCTTGAGAAATTGAACACCATTTATCTTCTATTCTGCCCAAACAAACGGATATATTTCATATTTTAATTAGTATAAGAGGGAGATTGAAAATAATTTCTTAAGCTTTATGAAATAACAATTACTTTCTTTAAAAATTCAGATATATAAAAAAAAGTACTTAAAAGTGAGAATGGGCTGCTGAATGAGGTGGGTTCATTTTAATTTGATAATAATAATGCATTTCATACCTTTGCACGAAACAAGAAAAATGAAAATATAGGATAAAAATACAGAAAATGATAATGAAGGCTAATAATCCTTATTAAAAATTTTGATCATGTTAAATATTTATAGTAGCAGAGTGTGTTTTCATCAATATTGTTTGGATAACAAATTTAAAAAATAAATCTCATTTTTAAATTAGTGTAGGTGACATCAAAGTTTTTAAATTATGTGACCAAAATTATTATGTCACCGAAAGGAGAGGAGGTGGGATCTAATTAAAAAAAAAAAAAAAAAAAAAAAAAAAGAATGCCCTTAGATGAGTATAGAAAATAATGATGAAGAATAAAGGAGAGATAATTAGAAGTTTCCAACCTTCAAAACGTCCAGCCTCCTCCTACTTCTAAACCCTCTAATGAAATTAATATGATTTCCTTTGATCTAGAGGTACTAAAACCTCACACAGACAAACCTGAAACAAACAACAATTTTCAACCTTCAAACCTATAACTTTTAAAACCTCCAATGAAATTATTATGGTTTTTCTTTGATCAAGAGGTACTAAAACCTCGAACAACCAAATCTCTCAAACAACAATTTTCATCCTTTATACTTGCTGCCTCCTCCGAATTCTAGAACCTCTAATGAAATTATTATGATTTTTCTTTGATCTAGCGATACTAAAACCTCACACAGACTAACCTCAAACAAACAAAATTTTCAACCTTTAAAACTTCTGCCTCAAACAAACAACAACCTCAAACGAACAAACAAACAATTTTCAAATTTAAACCTTCAGCGTCCTGCAACTTCTGAAACCTAAAATAAAATTGTTGTGGTTTTTCTTTGATCTAGAGGCCATAAAGCCTAAACAAACAATAATTTATTTCTTTTGTATACGGTAGGAAAAAACCTAAAACAAACAACAATTTATTTCTTGTGCTTACATTTTGGAACTTGTGTAGCCTATTAAAGAATGTGAACAATTCTTCTTTTTTTTCTTTATTTATGAAACCCAACCATAAAAAATATCTCAGTAATAATAAATAATATAAAAATAAATCAATAGGCCAAAAAGAAAAAGCAATGCAATACATATATCACAATGCAATAAGGATCTCCCTGCGCATTGTCGAGGGAATTACGATTTTGTCTCATTTAGAACGACACCTTTGGCTGTTGATAGCTCGTGACGGGTGTTCCAGAATTACTGAATTTCCTCAGAGGAGTGGTGACCGTGCTGATTAGGAAAGATAGTTCGGAGTCAGACTCTGTTGATGATTTTGTGCCTGCCAGCCAATTGTAGCTTGAATTTTCTTGAATAGTGTGTGGACAAAGACCCCCGTTTCTCGTTCGAATCGGCATCTATCTCAGAAATTAGGAGGCGCGATAGAGCATCTTCCACAGGAATATTTCTCGTATTCTGAGTCCCATATCAGTTATTAGGCTTAGCCACCCATTTCTCCAGCTCAGAGACAAAAGGGAAAAAAGAGAAAATCCGAGCAGCTAAAAAAACAAAATCAGAGAATATATCTTTTAAATCAGAGATATACAATATTTACATTTTAGCCTAAATCGCATATATTCTTATATACGGTACTTAGGATTTTCGGCACAATTCTTCCAATACATTTTAAACATGACACATGTGAATTTATCAAGAAATTAATGAAGTAAATACAAATTATCATTTGCATACAATTTATCGGGTATGAACACAACAACTGCATACAAACTATCATTTAAAGCAAAACAATCATCAAGCCTTCGTGGCGCAATTGGCTATGGCGCGAAAAGAGCGGAAACTATCCCTTAAAAACGGAACAGTACCCTACGAAGCACAAACATTTTTTGCAGACAAAGATTGTTTCCCTGAAAACAAATTTGCGATTAGAAATTGCTTAATTTTGAGACTACCAAAAGACTAGACAGTTTATACTAATATTTTATAAGAAAAAAAAGTAAAGGTAAAATCAGTAAAGTAAAGTCTTTCAGCAAAACTAATTAGCTAAATAAGTAAGCTAGTGCTGATAACCCACCACAAGCACGTACGTGGAAATAAATTGCTTTGACGGCCTTCAAGTTGCTGAACGCTTACAAGACAGGAAAGCTGTAAAAAGACAGCAGGAACCGACAAAGAAATTTGTTTTTCTTCGCTGAAAGTTCTGCCACCCATTTGTACATACTTGTTATTGCAAATAGTTCTGAAATACTGGTCTTTCATAATGAAGGGCGTGCTTTCCATTCAAAATGTTGACCTGTTTGTTCTTTTTTAATCAATTATAATTGTCTCAAATAGTTAAACGATTTTAAGATTTCTCGATCAATAATTTACAATTGTATTATGGATCAGAGTTGAAGGGATGAGGTTCAGTTTTTCCTGGACAGGGGTGAATCGATTCCAGATATACATTCCCAGGGAATGAGAATTTTTTCAATTTCTTTAATAGAATACCCAAGAAAACATGCCACTTTGCAATGACAATTCTTCCAACCTAATTCAAACATGTAAAATTATTAAGAGCTATGTTTTTCAAAAAGGCCTAAAAGGTCAAGTTTACATGTCGCATTACAGTCTTAACAGAAAAAACGACTTGTACAGTTTTTCTTTTAAACTAAATAATATGTGAAATATGTAAGAACCCAAAGGATGATATTTTACACTGTGTAGACACGGGTCCACACAAAAGCATCCCCCTACAACCAAAAAATGCCCTATAGAGTTACCCAAATTTAGGATATTCTCATGGGTCAGTCAATCCAAAGTGCAATGGGAAGGCCTTACCCTGGGAGCACCTCCTTCATGATCAAGGCGGTCCTCCAGTCTGGTGAGTATAATATGTAAGAATCTGAAATTTATTATTTCTAAGTACTGGGAATGAGCAGAATAGATCTTTGAGGGCAATAAAAATAGCTGATTCCAAATTTTCATTTGCAAAAGAAAAAAAATATAAGATGAGATATTCTAGAATATGGAATTACTGAGAGGAACTTCTAAGGAAAAAACAAATTGATTCTGCAGTACCCCCACCCTCAATACCAACAAGATCGTACATCAGAGATGTACGATCTTGGTATTTTAGTCTAGATTGTATATATTCTTATATGCCTGAGATTTTAGGCTGAATTCTTCCAATATATTTCAAGCATGTGAACTTATCAAGAAATTAATCAAGAAAATACAAATTATTATTTGCATGTAAATTATCACATATGGACACAACGACTGCATACAAATATCATTTAAAGCAAAAAAGTCATCAAGCCTACGTGGCACAATCAGTTAAGGCGCGAATAGAATGGAAGCCATCCTTTAAAAACAGAGAAGTTCCCTACGAGGCAAAATCATTTTTTTTTAGACAAAGATTGTTTCCCTGAAAATAAAATTTACAATTAGAAATTGGTTAATTTTGAGACTACCAAAAGACTGGGCAGTTTATAATAACATTTTATAAGTAAAAAAGGAAAGGTAAAATAAGTAAAGTTGTATATTTTAGCAAAACCAATTAGCTAAATAAGTAAACTAGTACTGATACCCCACAACAGGCACGTGCGTGAAAAAAAAACAATTGTTTTGACGGCCTTCACATTGCTGAGCGCTTACCAGACAGGTAAGCTGAAAAAAGACAGCAAGTACCGATGCAGAAATTTGCTTTTCTTCGCTGAAAGTTCAGCCACCCATTTGTAAATGCCTGTTATTTCAAATAATATTGAAATGCTGCTTTTTCATAACGAAGGCCGTGCTTTCAATTCAAAATGTTAAATTATTTATTTTTTTTTAATCAATTATTATTCTCTCAAATAGTTTAACGATTCTGAGACATATCAATCAACAATTTACAACTGTATTGTGGATCAGAGTTAAAATAATTGATAGTAAAAATGACTTGCAGGGATGAGCTTAGGTTTTCCCTATACAGGGATGAGCCGACCCCAGATATACAATCCTAGGCTCTAGGGAAAGAGAATTTAGTTTTGTTTTCAATTTCTTTAATAAAATACTCAAGAAAACATGTCCTTTTTCAATGACAGTTCTTCTAACCTGTTTCAAACATATACAGTTATCAAGAAATTATCTTTTCCAAAAAGGCCTTACCCTGGAAGTGTCTACTTCATGATCAAGGCAGTTCTCCAGCCTGGTGAGTATAATATGTAAGAACCTGAAACTTATTTTTTTTAAACATTGGGAATGAGGAGAATAAATCTTCGAGGGCAATAAAAAGAGCTGATTGCAAATTTTCATTTGCAAAACAATTTATCAGAGATGATGTTTTAGAATATGGAACTACTGAGAGTAACTTCTAAAGAAAAAAATTGATTTTGCAGTACCCCCACCCCCAATACCAAAGTTGAACAGGTCATTCGCACTCTCATATTCTGGGTTCTATATCAGATATTAAGCACCATCCCCTATTTGTTCAGCTCAGAGACAAAAGTGGAAAGGATTTATTCTCCTCATTTCCAGTATTAAAAAAAAAAAAAGTTTCGAATTCTTACATATTATATTCACTAGACTGGAGAACTTCCTTTATCATGAAGAAGGTGCTCCCAGGGTGAGGCCTTTCCATTGCAGTTTGATTGACCGACCCATGAGAATATTCTAAATCGGGGTAACTCAAACAGTGGCGGATCCAGGGGGGCGAGGAGCCCCCCCCCCTAGCGTAGTCTAAAGTAGTGTAATTTACTTAATTAACTCAAATTTGCGTTAATTAAATTTGCTCCTAACGCAAGTTTATCGGATCAACCTATTTCGCCCCCCCCCATAAATTTTTTTTCGGATCAACTTATTTTGTGCCCCCCCCCCTTAGAAAAATCCTGGGCCCGCCCCTGAACTCAAAAGCGTAATTTTTGGTTGTGGGGAAAAGCTTTTGCGTAGACCCGTGTCTACACATTGTGTAATGTCGCCCTTTGGGTTCTTGTATATTTCATATATTATTTAGTTTAAAAGAAAAACCATACAATTTGTTGTTACTGTTAAGACGACAATGCCATGGGCACCCATATGGGGGGAGGGGCTCCCGCCCCACCCTGGCTGAATGATGCTGCCTGATTTTATTTTTGTTCTGAGATTTCTATTATATAGCATTAAAAGTACCAATTAGACGAGGTTTGTCCCCCCCCCCCTGGAATTCAGCTTATTGGCGCCCATGGATAATGCGACGTGTAAACTTGACCTTTTAGGTCTTTTTGAAAAATGTAACTTCTTGATGACTTACTTGCTTGAAATAGGTTGGAAGAATTGTCATTGAACAGTGGCGTGTTTTCTTGTTTTTTTTTTTTTATTTTTTTTTTTTTAATAAATTTAAAACACAACAAATTTCTCATTACCTGGGAATGTATATCTGAGATCGATTTATCCCTGTCCAGAGATTAAATAAAAAAAGTTTTTTTCAACTGAAAGTAAGGAGAAATATTAAAACTTAAAATGAGCAGAAGTTATGAGGAAGTGGCCCCTCTTCAACACCTTGCTCTTTACTCTAAAGCTTTTTGGCAATAAAAACAGTTATTTATTGTTCTAATTAAAAGACCCTTGTGTTTCAGGAGTCGCTTTTAATGAGTCGGGATAAAATTTAACCTTTAGCGTAAAGAGCGATGTATTGAGGAGGGGAAAACCCCCCTCATATACATAACAAATTATGTTTGTTTTATGGTATAATGTTGCTCCTTACTTTCAGTTGAAAACACTTGTTTATCTTATTTAATTTCTGATCTTTTTTTAAATAACGCCAGGATATCCACTGAAAAGTATCCGCCTCTTCACAGAAATATCTATCGGGCAATTCAATCCTGGCAAAAATTTACCCTTAACATCTCTACGCGTAAAATTGAATCAGTAAAGAGAAAGCGAGACATATAAAGACATTTCGTATGTCTTACTGGCAAATTGTATATACTGTAACTGGCAAATTCCCCAGTGTTTAATTTTTCCCTGAAAAGTCACCCCCTGAGAACTTCCCTCTCCATGGAAAATTCCCCCCTTGAAAAATCCACCAGCAGAAAATTCTCTTCCTCCCCTCCGCACCCGCAAAATGGGCAAGTTTTATAACTTAAATCCTTTTTCCAGGGACTCTGGGAGGTCGTGTTATTTCCGAATACATAGTTACTGGGCATTTTAACTGTGCTGAACAAAATAGCTATCTCAAAATTTTGGTCGGACGATTTTGGGAAAAAAGTGGCATGGGAGGGAGCCTAGTTGGCCTCAATTTTTTTTGGTCACTTAAAAAGAGCACCAGAAATTTTCATTTCCGTTAGAATGAGCCCTTTCCTGACGTTTTAGGCCAACTGGGTTGATATGATCACCCCTGAGAAAAAAACAAAACAAAAAACAAACAAATACACACGCATCCGGGATCTTTCTTCTGGCAAAAATTGCAAAACTCCACATTTTTGCAGATAGGATCTTGAAAAACCTCTACAGTATGGTTCGTTGATACGGCTAATCTGATGTTGTGATTTTCATTAAAATTATATGACTTCTAGAGGATCTTTCCCCTTTTTTTTTGAAAATCAGACAAATTTTCTCAGGCTCGTAGCTTTTCATGGATAAGACTAAACTTAATGAAACATATATATTTGGAATCAGCATAACAAGGCAATTCTTCCGATGTATCTATTAGTATCAAAATTCCGTTTTTTATAGTTTCGGTTAGCATCGAGCTGAGTCGCTCCTTAATTACAGTTTGTTATCACAAGCTGTTTGAAAACGTAGGCTCATCCATGCCAGTCACTTTTACCACCAAGCATTTCAACTCTGATCCACAATACAATTGTAAATTATTGATTGAGAAATCTTAAAATCGTTTAACTATTTGAGACAATTATAATTGATTAAAAAAGAACAAACAGGTCAACATTTTGGATTTAAAGCACGCCCTTCATTATGAAAGACCAGTATTTCAGAACTATTTGAAATAACAAATATGTACAAATGGGTGGCTGAACTTTCAGCGAAGAAAAGCAAATTTCTGTATCGCTACTTGCTGTCTTTTAACAGCTTACCTGTCTGGTAAGCACTCAGCAACGTGAAGGCCATCAAAACAATTTTTTTCACGCACGCGCCCGTGGTGGGGTATCAGTACTAATTAACTTATTTAGCTAATTAGTTTCGCTAAAAGATTTTACATTACTTATTTTAACTTTACCTTTTTTCTTTATAAAATGTTATTATAAACTGTCGAGTCTTTTGGCAGTCTAAAAAATTAAGCAGTTTCTAATTGTAAACTTTATGTACAGGGAAACAATCTATGTCTAAAAAAAATGTTTGTGCCTCGTAGGGTACTGTTCCATTTTAAAGGGATAGTTTCCACTCCATTCGCGCCTTAGCCAATTGCGCCACGAAGGCTTGATGAGTGTTTTGCTTTAAATGATAGTTTGTATGCAGTTGTTGTGTTCATATCTGATAATTTGTATGCAAATGATAATTTGCATTTTCATGATTAACTTCTTGATAAATTCATATGTTTGAAATATATTGGAAGAATTGTGCTTAAAATCTCAAGCATATAAGAATATATCTAAATTTGAAATAGAGTTTAAACACATAAATATCATAAACTAAAAATATAAACACCGAAACGAGAGGTTACAACAGCGATGAAGATGCTACCATACTACTTAAAAGAAAATTCACCAATTGATTTTCTATAGGCTACGCGGGCGCCGGCAGAAAGTTTTCCAGGGAGTGGGGGTGGCAAACGCCAAAAGATCAGTGGTGGTTGGATGATAGGGAATATGTTTCAGGATTTTTTTTGGAGGAATAATTTTATTTTTAAGTACTTTTAAGAAAAAACTATTAAATAAAAAGAGAAATTAAATTGCATGCAAAATGAAAAAAAATAAAGTAAATGTTAAACGACAAGGATTCCTGGCAAAGGGATCAATTTAATAACTCAATAATGTATTTAATTATTATGTATTTAATTTTACAAGAAAATCAAACTGAAACCAAAATTACAGAAAAATTTATTGCTTCCGTATTCTGATTCTAAATATATAAAATTATTTCAGTTTATTTGGGTGGTTACCCACCCAAAACCAAAAATCTGAGAAAATTTGGCGGATTTCTGAAAAAAGGAGAAACACCCCCGAAAAAGCAAGCGATCTTATTGAAAATCCCTTTATTATATTCATCGTATCAGAGAACCTTACCATAGGGGTTATTTGTTTTGTTTTTTCCCAGGAGTGATTGTATCAAACCGAAGGTCCAAGATAATTGGGAGGGAGCTCATTTAGACGTAAATTTAAAGCTCTTGATTAAGTGACCAGACAGATTGGGCCAGGGGCAGTTTTCTTGCTATTTTAGGGCACCAAACTACGACTTTACCCGAAGAGGATGAATTTGCAGTCAATTTAAAATTCTGAGAAGCTAATTGATTTAAGAGAATAAATAGTTATATTTTAGGCCTCCCAGTTGCAAAAGAAGTAATGGCAGTGGCAGTGCTGGATTCAACCAAGTTGATTCGCTTTATTTATAATGAAATTAGGATACGTTTTGTGATCTGTAATTGCGTATCAGCTATAACGAGGGGGAGGGGTGAGTCATTGTTTAGGTTGGGGTAGATTCCTAAAAAAGTACATTTTAATGGACAAACTGGTTACTCTTCGTGAGGCTTCAGATAAATGCTGAATGAGGTAGGGGGGCATTTTTAAATGATCTTTGGGCTATTTTGAAAAAATGGCTATCTCAAAATTTTGATTGGATACATTCGGGGAAAAGAAGACTGGGGGGGGGGAGCAGTTGCCCCCCGATCCCTTCTGACTCTCAAAAAGAGCACTAGATCTTCCGATTTTTAGTCAAATTTACTCTACGAAATATATACGACCACCCCTTCCATAAACACCTTATATGTTAACAATGGGCAACTAGAATAGTTTATAACCCTTTCCCTGAGGGTTGTGGGGGGGGGGGGGTTGACATCCCCATAGACATAATAACTGGAACTTTCAACATTGCTGAACAATATAGCTATCTTAAAATCTTGATAGGATGTATTTGGAGAAACGATGGGCGTGCAATCTCTTGGCTAAAAACAAAATTCGCCCTATTAATATTACTGGAATGTTGCATCCAGTTATTAAACGCAAAAGCTGATGGCTTTTGACTCTTCTGGAGTTCCTCAGCTGTTTTTTTTCATTGCACCCGCAGGATAATTACTTATTTAGTTCACAGTGGATATTTAGTGCTAAGTGACGCGTGCTTTCTTGTAAAGTGTCTTTCTAAATTTGACTTCTCCTTACAAATAAGATATGTCTCCATTCAAGTTTTGAATAAACGCAAAATTCTCGGTCCACTCAACTTTAAATTCGCGGTTTTATCTTATGTTTTTCTTTCTTTATTATTTTTTTTTGCAACCATGTTAAAAATATTCCAAATATATATTTTTTTTTTCTAATGCCTCAAGTGAAAAATTATGATCATTATCAAATTGATAAAAATATTTAAAAAATACAATTTTATTAATACATTCAACTGCACTAAAAACTTTTTTTTCCATCGCCAGAATACCAAAACTTTTATTTTGACCAAAAATAGAAGAAAACTTTCATTATTTGGACAAACAGAAGTTATCAAAAAATCGATTACAAATTTTATACTAGAATTACAAACAAGCATAACAGATGAAATGAAATTGTATAAAATACCTGAAGGAGGTGCTGCTCGATCAAAAATACGAATATGTTTTAATAGGACTGAACAACGACAATACTGTTCAAACTGCAACTGCTAGTCTGTGATGCCAATTTTTACTCTCACTACTTTAGAAAAAGCTTGTGCTTACGTTTGCGAAAACTAATAAAATCGAACTCGACTTGCGTTACGTATTTTTACAACTATATAAAATTTTAATTACCTGTCTAAGTTTTAGCTAAAACAAACAATTATTCATGTTCACGACTTATAGAAGAATCTTAATTTATCAAAGTCGATGTGTTTTTTTTTTAATAAAAATTTTATTCTGCATTCCGTGGATATTCTTACCTGAGCCGCACATAAGGAGCCAAAGAGCCACATGATACTTTGGAGCCACACTTCGCCAACCACTGCCCTGAACAAAATACAAAATTTTACTAATTTTGTGGGTTTGTAATTGTTTTTCTGCTTAATTTTAAAAAACAGTTGGTTCACAATTCCATAAAGTCAGTTTGTAGGATAAAAATCGGACTTTCTAGGAGTAAAAGGAATTAAATATATATTTTTTTGTATAGCGAAGATGATAATTATTTCGTTTAGAGGTAAAAGACGGTGTAACACTTAAGGACTGGGGGAGGTCACCATGAAGCTGAGAAAATGTAAAACCTATACACAGAACAATAAATATATAGGGATGATTCCCGAACGATTAGTTTCCTGAATGAGGTTTCTAGCTTGATTAGAAACCTTAGAAAACGGTTTTGAAAGAGAAGGAAAAGCTGGCATCAATACTATTAGGCAGTAAGAAACAAAAGATTTGAGGAAGCGGTAAAGTTTAACAGCTAAAATACCATTATCAAACTGACAACTTGCCGATGCTGAAAGACCTTTTAAATTCCACGGAAAGTTTATCTGTGCCAGAGCTAGTCGACAGTAGCTTGAAAGCTCAGAAAGACTAGTCCCAGACCTCCCTTCCTTCTTGAGGGCTCTGAATGTTTATTAATGCTTACAAATCTCGATAACTCTGCAGCCCCCCCCCCTCCAAGAAAGCAATCCTCACGTTCGTTTGAATCGAAATATAAAAAATTGTTTCTACAGCCATCCCTTACATATAGAGGCTGGGGAAAATTTTGGCCTTTTGTCTGGTCCTTTTTCGGGGGGGGGGGATATTTTTTCATGTTTCTTTCTAAATTGTGGTTAGCTTAGCCAAAGGACTTAAAATGTAAGCATAAGGCCGATTCAGGGGAACATTTCGGCTCCGTTTTTCAGGGGGAGACTTGGAAAAAATGTTTGATATATTTTTCTTGGACAAGGACTTTAGGCTTCTAACTTTAGAGGCAAAGGTTTTCTGGTCCATTTCCAGCCCCCCGAATACACTCCACCCTTCCAAAACAAATTATTTGATCCTCTCGACCAAGAAAACAACACCGGAAAATTTTGAGCCAATCACACACCATGCAGCGACCCCCCCCCCTCATTCATTACAAAGCCTATGAGTTAATAATTTGCAATTTTTATTATTCACAGCCTTTGTCCCAGGGCTATGAGTATCATCCCCAGAGGCATACTTATTAGACCTTTTGACTATTTTGAATAAATAGCCATCCCAAGAAATGATCAGATGTGTCGGGGAGTTAAGGGAGGGTTGTGTATAAGAAATGGCACGTTAGGAGGGTAGTTATTTTCAATCATTTTCGAATCTTAACAAGGCCATTAGGACTTCGTATCGAATGCGCCCCCTCCGAAGTTTCTACGACCACCTCTTTCACATGAAGGTACCGCGAAAAAGAATTAATAAATTGCAGGTATATTGCTCTATATTTAGACAGCGCTCCTTTGAAAAACAAAAGCAGTCAACAGATATTATCCCGCCGCTGCTTTTTAGGAAAGCAGAAAAAACAAAAAAAGGTGAAGCTAGCCAGAGTGAGACAGACACCAAGATACTTTTTTTATTCTTAAGTCTGCATGCGGCACCAGGTACATGTTTGCTTGATGATTCTGACATTATTATTGACGATCATGTTGTAATCAGTGTTATGATTATTCATGATAGGTTGAGACAGTACTTTCAGTTTTCAGATAATAGATACACCAGTGGAGGAACAATTCATTCTGCCAATTAAATATCTACTCCTCTTATTTTTTTAGATCTTTGCATAGGGAAACAATTGATAAAACTCATTTAATGAAGCTTAACCTCCCTTAAGAAGCTTGATTTTAAATTCGGATTCAATGAAAAAGTCCCATAGTAATCAAAATTTAGGGTACAAAGAGTTTTTGTCGGGAGTGGGGGAAGTTCCAACCCCCTAGCCCCTGGATACGGCCTTAATCAAAGGCAAAAACCAATTTTCAGGACTCACATTAACAAATCATGAATTTCAAATTTTCGGGAAACACCATAAACACTGATGTGAATTCAAAACAAAAGTTTTTTATTAAAATAGCTCTCGAAGAAAACCCTTACCTAGATGTTTGCATTCTCCCATATTGGAAGACAAGAAAAATCGAATTTTGAATGTACTGATGTTTCTTTTGGTTATTTTCTTCCCCATGGAAATTATAAGAACAAATGGTCTAAAACAAATAAGGACTCATATAAAAGCTAATTTCGGTTAACACGAAGTTTCCGTGAACCATACCTTATAGCACCCGTGTGAGTTCCAAATAGTACTCAAAAGTGCCACTTTTGTATTTGATAATTTAAATCTAATTAAAACACAATCCTTCAATCAATTTATTAAAATGAAATATACGAGACACAGTAGGCCTACTTATAAAATATAAATAAATGAGAATATAAAGACTAGAAAACAATATGAAAGCAATGCAGTTCATCTCAATATTTGAGAACACAAACAAGTTGTCTGGATATAGGTCAGCCCAAAGGAAAGAAATCCTATATTCCGTATTTATTTCTGACGATATTTAGCATATTTTCAACAAAAAAGATATACGCAGCCTATTTCAAAATATGAATCCGTAGATGAATGAAGCTGAATTCCAGCGATCGAACGATAGAAAATTGTCATCTTATTTTGAAAAGCTAAAACCATAGAACGGAATAACACAGCCGAAAAATAACATACCAGGGAGAATTGAACTGCACAAACTGTTATAAAACCAAAATGAGAATAAGATAAGAATGGATAAAAGACTAGACATCGGTAAAGGCCATTCATGACATTTTACTAACACCAAGATTTAGCTAGCGCTAATTTATGGTAATCAGATTTTTTTTTTTAAATATTCTTTGTGCAATGCCATTTTCCTAGCATCGAGGTTGAGCTAGCGCTAATTTAAGGCCGTCAGATTTTTCATGGAATTTCTGAAAACTTCTATGAAACATCTGATTGGCTTTAAATAGTGCAAGCTAAATCTCAGTATTATTAAAACACCTCATTGCGAATGGGCCTTAAGATAAACAACAGTAAATAGTGTTGTCAACAAACCCAGATCCACGATTTTTTTTAGGGGGGGGGGGGGGTTACACACAACAAAACTAAAAAAACGCAGGAAAAATTTGTTTATATCCATTTTTGTTACGTTTTTACGAGTCAGAGAAACATTTCGGGGGGGGGGGGGTTCAAACCCCCAACCCTTCCCCCGGATACAGCCTTGGTTGTCAGTACAATTGGAAAAAGGATATATGTAGAGATTTATCCCAGTATTTAAAGAGCGTTTCTAATTTAAAATTTGAAAAAACTGGTGATGCCCGAAGCGCCGACCTTAAATAGGGTTGAACTCCCACCCTTAAGTACGTCAGCAGAAAGAATATTCAAAGTAAATGTCTTTACGTTTATTGTTGATACGATATTAACATTAATCAAGTATTATAGCGTCAAACTGAGCTAGCTGGCGCAAAATACTTCCGTATTGATTAAATACGTTAATTTTTAGCTTCAAGTCTGCGTCTGTTCCATCCCTGTGTTGTATGTTCCCTATTAAACATGCAATTTTGCAACAAGCCTAGAGAGGAAACTTGCAGCGTTTGAGTTTGGAAAATTCCGCCTTGTTCGTTGTACTTCCCCTGTTAAGCATGCAATTTTAGAGCAAACCGACAGCTCTAATTTGCATCACTTGAGCTAATAAAATTTTGCGTCGCTGGGCCTTTTAGTGTTATGTTCAATTTTAAACATGCAATATTGCGAAAAGCCTACAGTTGTAACATGCATCACCTAAATTTGAACAAATTTTGCGTCCTTTCGGTCCTTGAGTTTTATATTCCCTATTCAACATGTGATTATGAAATAAGCATAGAGCTGTAACTTGCATCGAGAGGACAAAATACTGATATCCCTGAATTTACTAAAAGCTTATGTATCAATTTATTGAATCAAAATTATGGTATTTCTTGTACTGTTTCTAATCAAAATTATGGTATTTCTTGTACTGTTTCTAAGAGTATGATCTAAACTGCTCAAAAGGATCAAAAATGTCCCATTTTCCAACGTATGTTTGAATCATAAAAACAGTAAAGCGAATCTCATAAATTCAAGTCGTTTATGGATAGAGTTGAGTCCCATCTATCGAGGAGTACTAAATTGTCGTCTTGCACTGAAATATTAATTACCATAGAACTGTAAAAAAAAAATAAGTGAAATAAGCAGAAAAAGCGAACGGTATCAAAATGTTTGTCTTGCATTAAAATGCAAATTTGTTCTGAGTTAATGTACAGAGTTAAAATTCATGGTTAATGTACGGAGGCGTCAATCCAAAACAAGTAAGGGGGGGGAGGGTAATTTATTTTTCAATGTCTAAAGGGGGTAAAATTTGTCGTTTTTTTCAAAAAAAAAACCAAAAAGAGGCATTTTCAATGAAACTACTCCACAAAAAGCATTTGTCAAAACTTAGAAAGAGGTGGGGGGAGGGGAAATAAAACTAGAAAGGGGAAAGACTCCCCCTTCTCTCTAACTGACGTCCACTAGCAATACAATACGTCCATTTAGCATCTTCTCCATGACCAGATAAGATAATACAAATTAATTATTTCACAGCTAATAGCATAAGTCACATACTAATTCAACATACTCATTTCATTATAATAATACTTTAGAACCCTTCCTGATCTATTTTCTGTTATTTTATCTAATAAAAAAAACTCGATTGGATGTGGAAAGAACTATATGTTCAAATGCTATATCTATATGAAAGCTCCAACGCTCGACAGACTAAAATGAAAAGCACGCGCATTTGTGAGTTTAGATCAGTCCGATTTGTCTAAGGCATGATGCCATAAACATGATCAAAAGAAAAAGCAGGAGGATATCTCATCATAAAACCAACGCCATCTAATTTCCACCAATGGGATAAACTAAACTTTCGTAACCAGGTCAATCAAACCTACCAAACTTTCAAAGATCTGCTTAGCCTACAGAGGTCTAAATCTTTAGAGCATAAGATACAGTTTTTAAGAAGGATAAAAATATAATAGTTTAGAAACAAATTTCGGTTATATATTTGCACATCAGAGGGTCGGGGGGGGGGGGTAAAGCATAGCATATATTAAATACGTAACCTAAGCCGACCTAGGTACCTTTTTACCCCCTAAACCCCAAAAAACAATAGTTTAAATATTGTAAAAGCAATGACAAACCACGGTTTGCAATCCAATTGTCTATTGAAAGAAACCCGTTTGACTAGTTTCTTAAGCATCTTCCCTAAATAATATTGCACGTGTGTTACAGATAGTACATAAGTACCGAATTTTCTAATTCTTCACATAATATCGTCAAAAAGCACATATACACATATACTGCTGTGAAAGCATGAAAACGTTCAAGTCTGAAGTGCTATGATTTCGAGCCAAACGAGCCAACGGTACGATAGGAAGACAATATATTGGCATATTAAGTTTTTCAGAGAAGTCCCCAATTCAAATTGATTCAGCTGACTGAAAGGCTTTAATGAAGGGTAGGGTGTTGGGCGTATGCCCAATTATTTAGGAGCAAACTGGAAAGATTTTCAGCTTGGAAGGGTCCTACCCCTGGTGTAAAGCACGTTCTTGCCCATATACGACAAAAATAAGTTGTTGTTTTTAGAACATTTAGAAGTAACTCCTAATATCTTCCTTAAATTTACCAAACGATCCTGGATAAAATAAGTAACACTATCAGATTAGTTTGGAAACTGAGCCCATATTTACATCAGTCTAGACAAGAAATACATGTTTAATATCAATTTCTGAAAGTCCACAAGTGTTTCATTGGCTTTTCATTCATAAATTTCTTGAAAATATTTAAGAAAATGGTGTCCCAAAAGCGATTTTTTGCCCGACCAGATAATCTCCAATTAGTCTTCTTACCAATCGTTACCCTTTACTGCAAGATACAGTCTCGCTTCAAAGACAAGGAAACCCTTAATTAGTTTATGCATGTAATTACTTGTCTCACCAGTATTTGGGTTTCACTGAAAGACATAAACTTCTACTAAAATCAGAATTTCTGATGAAATCAGAAGTTCTGATAAAAGTTTTTGGTCCCAAAAACTTCTGATAGGATCCCCCCTCGGATACAAGTAAAAACAAACGGAAACAATGGGACAAATTTGGAAAAAGACACAAAACACTAAAAACAATTTAATCAAACTGAATAAGAAGTGAATCAGTTGTAGTTCTATTGGCAACGCTGTCATCACGAAGAAGTGTTTGTAATGTGCTTTCTTCTGTGATTTCTTTGGCTTCTTCTGGGATGACTTCATCCTCTGCCATCTATTTGAAAAAAAAAATTCTAAAGTTGTTTTACTGTTTATATTTACTGCATGTTTTCTAGCCGCAGATCTCGTTTGCGTTCTATTTTCGTGCATCACAACATCAGACATTTTTCTATGCCTTTTGCTTTAATTGTTGGAATTGATTCAAAACCTTTTTAAAAAAAGATAATGCACACATATGCATACATAAATACATCATTTCTCGTTTAAAGGAAGTATGTATATTCATTATTATTTAGAATTAAGTCACGAGGTATTAAATAAGCAATCTCAATTGAGTTAAGAAAGTCTGGGGTGAGTTCAATTCCTCTTTCCTGTTAATGCATCAAAGCATAATCGATTTTATAGGATTTGTTTTCTTTTAGGACTCTTGTGATTATCACTTTTGCTTCTCTTCTAACCTCGGATTTCATTTACGATGTCATGTATTCGCTGTGATGTTTGTTGTTATATGTCTTTTAGTCATAGATCTCGTTTTCGATTCATTTTCTTGCATCATAACTTTATAATTTTTCCCATGTTTTTTATTTTAACTGATCGGATTCATTCAAAGTAGATTGTAATTTCGCATGACAACATAGATATAAAAATCTTCTTTCCCAGCTTTTCACCAACCCTTATATTTTTGCTTTAATTGCGTTATTATATAATTCAGTAACAACCAGGAATGTTCCTGCTTAGAGTCATTTGTTATCTTGTGTAATTTTGCACGTGTAATAGATACCAAATTTTAATTCCTCCTTCCTGCTTAACGATCATAGACTCGCAAACGCCAACCTAACATGTTCCTTCATTCCACTGTATTTTGTTTTGTCTTTTAACCGCTCAAGCAAACAAAACTAAGAAGTTCCTTCGTTCTATTATAGTTTTGCTTTGTGTTCTAACACGAGAATTCGGTTGTGCAACTTTTTCCTTTGCAATTCAATGTGATTTTTGCTGATCCTTGTTCCGTGCCTTTTTCTTTCCGGCTTGCAGCGGTAGCTTGCAACCTAGTAAGAGATGATCACGTCCAATGTAACTGTCTAGAGTCATTTGTCATCTTGTGTAATTTTGCAACCGTCATAAATACTAAAAAGGATTCGACCACTCCTGGGTGAAAAATTATGTAATCTATTGTCTTGAAATGTATATAAATATGACGTCACTCACATGATTTACCACCACCCCCCCCCCCCCAAAAAAAAATAAGGATCTAAATGATTTTTCTCAAACTTATTACTTATCTAGATCGTTTTTTCAGGCACGAAAATCCTAGGGTGCCAATTTTCAAAAAAACTAGGAGGTCATTTTCAAGAAACAATTATACATAAATACACCCACAGTTGCTCGTTACAAGATATAAAATAAAATTAGTAATAAAAGTCACCATGCTAGGTTTAATTGTAAAGTTCCCATTACCCTTCTTTTTAAATGTTTTTTTTTTTTTTATAAGAAGAACATATAACAAACGTAATTCTGCGACAAGACAAGTTCACTTTATTTACTATTGTATCACCTAACACTGGCATTGATTTGTCGAAGCTGCACAAAAAGTGCGATAGGGATATAGAATTCCCCTTGTGAGAATGAGGTTCTTCTTCTGGAGAGCTATAAAAAATTCGACAAAATAACTATTTTTGGTATTACAATCTCCCATGCCCACGAAAACTTTGGAGACTCAAAAAAAATGTGCTATATACACTAGAGAGGTTTCTGACACCGAAATAGCGTACGCTAAGATCTGAATTTGGCAATATTTTTGAAAAATAAGAGTGAATTCCCTATGCGAAAGAAACTAATTTCTAATAAACTGCGTTATTTTTCAATCAAACAGTTCGTGTTAACGAACTGTAAGTGAGGAGCGACCCGGTTTAATAGTAACCGAAACTCTAAAAAACGGAACTTTGATACCAATAGATACATCAAAAGAATAAGATTTTTAGGCTGATTTCAAATATATAAGTTTCATCCAATCAAAACCATTTCATCCATTTAGTCTTACCAATCAACAGTTACGCGCCTGAGAAAATTTGCCTTATTAGGGGGAAACATCCCCTAAAAGTCATAGAACTTTCATGAAAATCGAACCACCAGATTCAGTGTATCAGAGAACCCAACAATAGAAGTTTCAAGCTCCTATCTGCAAAAATGTGAAATTTTGTATTTCTTTTTTTTTGCCAGAAGAAAGATCACGGATTCGTGTTTATTTTTTTATTTTTTTTTTTATTTTCCCAGCGGTGCTCGTATCGACCCAGTGGTCCTAGAATATCGCAGGAGGGCTCATTCGAACAGAAATTAAAAGTTCTAGTACCATCTTTAAGTGACCAAAAAAAAACGGGGGGGGGGAGGTGGAGTGTTACGTGGGAGGATCTTTCTATGGAGGAAGTTTTCATGAAGGAAGGGACGTTGCTAAGAAGCCGGCGCCGGATTTCCCAGCATTATTTAAAAAAAAGATCAGAAATTAAATTAAAAAAAATAAAAAATTTCAACTGAACGTAAGGATCAACATTAAAATTTAAAACAAACAGAAATTAATACGTATATGATTGGGTTTGCCCTCTACTCATTACCTCGCTCTTTACGCTAAAGTTTTTTTTTGCACTTTCATCAGAGCTAATTATTCTAATTAACGGCCTCCATGATTAATAAGTCACTCTTAAGGAACTGAAATGAAATTTGAATTTAGCGTAAAGAGCAGGGTATTTACTAGGGGGCGAATACCCTAATGTATGTAATAAAAATATACAAACGTTGAACCTCGTTGCGCAAATTAATTCGTAAGTTACATCTGAACAAAATTTCGAGAAAGCCATTTAGCCAAAAAAAAGGTAAAATTAATATGCAAATTTGGATTTAATTGTTCAAGTACGGTGAGCAAATATAAAAGCTGCATTAACTCAAAAACGTTCAGAAATTAAATAAAAAAAACAAGTTTCTTTAACTGAAAGTAAGGAGTGACATTAAAACTTGGAACGAACAGAAATTATTCCGTATATAAAAGGGGCTGCCCCCTCCTCAACCCCTCGCTCTTTACGCAAAAGTTTGACTCTGTCTCACAAATTTGTTTCTTAAAACAATAAAAATCTTTAGCGTAAAGAGCGAGGGGATCAGTAGGGGGCAGGGGGTATTCATATACGGAATAATTTATGTTCGTTTTAAGTTTTAATGTAAAACTTATAAAACGCTTCTTACTTTCAGTTAAAAAAAAACTTGTTTTTTTTATTTAATGTGATAAGAATCTTCCATTTGACTAAAACAACAATTTCTGATAAAAATTAATAAAAACTGTATAATCACATATTTTTTTGTTTATTGGCAATAAATATTTGTTGATTTTAAGATGAGAGTCACAATACATTTCAGAAAATTCTTGCCGTTTTCACGTGCCATGAGCTAGCTGCTTATATTAAAAAACAAAGTTTAGACACATCTCTAGCATTATGGTGATGATTTATTATTTTTTATTTTAACTAAATCTTATGCTTCTAAGGGTTTTATTACAAGTAACAATCCAATATCATGTGGACAAGCTTTATGAAAATTTCAGTAAAAAATCCTATTTTTTTGTCCATAAACTTTTGTTTAACACTAGTAACAACAGGTCACATCCAGTCTCCCAAAGTTCCAAATCTTAGGGAAATAGCCCTGGTTCTCTCCCTTCTCTTCGGGCCTGATCTCAGGGCAAAATAAAGTCCTTTTTCTATAAGCCTCCTGGCTACCCCCCTGAAAGACTTCGAAATTAGTGACCTTTTGGAATACTTATACATTTCATATTGAACACATATTTATCTTTTTAGTTTGTTAACTATTCAGACTTTTTTCGGGTAAATTCGGGTAAAGACTGTTAACTTTTTTCGAGTAATTTCGAGGCAAAAAGAGGCTTATTTAAGGTAGGATAAAGTTTAATAAGGCTTTAACTCATTTTATCAGCTGGATTTTCTATTATTCGGAGAAAATAAAATAACTTCTTCAGGCATTCATTATTATTTCAGATTTGAACTGAAAAATTAGTTCCTCCCACCAGCAAAATTGCGATTTAAATCAACAAAAGTTTCCTCTGTATACGCTCGTAAACATATTAATGGTATTGTTTATATATAGGTCTTAATAGAATCTAATAGAATTTTGAAAGTATGTTTTGTTTTTATAGAAATGTTTAAGGAAAACTTTACACAGTTACATTTCCCATCTGAGATACCAACCACAATTTATATAGCATCATTTGATCGACAAAATTTACTGTCTTCAAAGGCACTAAAAGTAGGCACACACTTACCGGTGGCAGCGTTTCTTCAAGTGATTCATATGTAAAAGCCCCTGCTGAGAGATCCAACTCAATTGGGAACAGCCCACGGGTTTCCTCAAAAACCGCTAAACATTCCTTATTATACGATCCCAGTTCAGAGATGAAATGTTGCAAATGCTTAGCAATGTCCTGCATATGCTTGCTCTCAAGTAGTTCCAGTTTCACAAGAACATCGTTTCTCATGTTGCCAAAACGCTTCCTTGCTTCTTGTCGGCAACGAAGAATCAATCTGCAAAAGTAACATGAATAAGGCCTTTCTAAGTTAAAATGGCTCGAGAGCTAAGTTATGGTTGAAGCAATAGCTCTGGGTACAAGCTGCTGCCACCACTGTTTGTGTAAAAAGCGTAAGCCACTGGTACAAGGGTAGCTCACACTATTATCCGAGTGAAAAGTGCTGTAGGCTATATTATGTGCTAAAACCCTTAGCCTGAAACCGGATGGGACACAATAAGAAAATATAACACATAATAGAATTAAAAAAACATAAAAATAGACAATTAAAACTTTAGAGAGCATTTTCCAGAAGTTAATCATTGTAGTGTTTCACAAAGTACGGAACAAAGGCCGATAGATACCGTTTTAATGCCTTTCGGGGTAGAAGACAAAGGAATTGGCCTGATGAAGTTAGGACTCTTCTACATAATTTTGGCCACCTCATTTGTGGCTCTTAAAAACGCGTTAAAATTTTCAGAAGGGAATCGGAGTTTAGGCATTTTTCTGTCCCAAAACCTATCATAAGATGGTGGCAACTTTCAGACAGCTTCTGAAGCCTCAGTGATGCCAGGATGTCCCCATAGGATTAATATACATTCTATTCTCCATAATTTGCCCCAAGCATTATTTAGCAGGCCCGCTTCTGAATATTTTCAAAGCTTTTCGTGTTAAATAGCAGTTAGACCTTGGTGCCACACGGAATAATTCCTTTTGTGATCATATATACATACAGTATAGAATGAGCATAACGGAAATTCGGCAGTTAATGTGAGTGAACCATGCAAATGATTTTACGAAGAGAGAAGATTTCCGGGGATAGACGGTATATGTGAATCCCATTTAAGGTCGCTTTTGAAAACTACTCTTAGGATTTTAATTCCATCTTTACTTGCAAGTCCAATGCCAACGTGGTACGGGATTGTGGTTATTAAGAAGCTAGCACGTAAAATGGTGGCTCTTTTGTAACATTAACCGCAAGCGTTACATCTGAAAGATAATACTTTAGCTTGGAACATATTGATGAAATGGTGATTTCCCCTATTAGGTTCGCTGAGGTGCGGAATGATATACTCTACGGGTCATCATCAAACTTCTAGCATCTCAATATTTGCGCTAGGATAGGGTTTAAAATAATGAAAAAAAAAAAAAAATAATAAGCCCTAATTTTGTCCCTTGAGGAGCTCCAGACCCTATTTCTTGGAATTTGGATACTTCATTCTGCGAAAGTGGGGAGTGCGAGGAAACTAGCAAGTATTCTTACAAGAAAGTGCCGAGCACCCGTATCTTTCACTCGGTTAATAGCAATCAGATGTTGGACACTCTCGAATGCCTTCACTATGTCGCTGAGCGGGATTTCAGCGTATGTCTCTTCTTTCTCGATATGTTTCATCGGTTAATCAAGAAGAGGTACAAGACAGTAGGTAGTATTATTTCCGGGCCTAAAACCAAATTGTCAAGGGTCTAAACTAGCTTTAATCCTTCAAATAGATATTCGAAATTAAAGTCCACGAACGCTTTAAAAAGCCATAGGCATATTGAAATTGGGATGGTTTTGGGCGAGGTTTCTTTTTACTTTAGGAACGGTAATCACGTCAGCTGTGCTGAAGCCGTCCGAGAATGCACTGTCTATTCAACGTTGATCGAAACCAGAAGTCAAAATAGGACCATATTCCACAGAGTAATTAGCAATCAGCTTCATAGGAATTTCTAGGGGGTAATCACTCTTCATCGCGTCAAGGCATTTGAGCTTATCACCTACTTCTTGGAAGCGAATGATCAGAATTTATTCGATGAATCCGATTCCAAGTCCACATGTGGGTGTGCACGACATATATTTCAGAAATGTGTGTTGATCTGATGAGCACTTAGAGGTTCACAATAATACCATAGATTTTTAGCTGTTTTCGGGTTTGTCCCATAATCTGCTGGACTATAACATGGAATATACAGGAGTTGGAGAATCTAATTCATTTTTAGATTTCTTTATTTTAAAGCATATGATAAAGCGTATTTTTTATCATTATCTTGATACTCCGATTTTTAGAGCTTATTATTCAATTCAACGAGATTCTTAATCTCTTTTGTGATCCATTGCTTATTTTATGACTTTACCAGGATATACCTTCCAGGAAATCTTACTTTATATTCATAGAAAAGCTGAGCAGTGACATCTTGCATCGTATTATTGCCATTTTTCATAGCAAAACACTCATAAGTTTTTCCTAGCGAGTCACTCGTGATAAATCTGAAGTTGTTTGTAAGAACAATCCTTGATGTTAGTAAAGATAAGGTCTCTCTCTTCACATGTTTGGACTTCGAATACTTGCATAAGTGAAAGCAAACTTGAGAGCCAGCAAGCCTTCAGATCATTAAAGTAGTTCGGAATCTATTATCCCTTAATCCGAACGCCAACGTATGGAAAACAATTATACTCCAGCCGCCTAGCGAGTCACTCGCGATAAATCTGAAGTTGTTTGTAAGAACAATCCTTGATGTTAGTAAAGATAAGGTTTCTCTCTTCACATGTTTGGACTTCGACAGCTTGCATAAGTGAAAGCAAACTTGAGAGCCAGCAAGCGTTCAGATCATTAAAGTAGCCCGGAATCTATTTACCTTAATCTGAACGCCAACGTATGGGAACAAAAACTGTTCCTGTGGACCAAACAAAAACTGTTCAAAAAAAGCCGCCCAAACAAAAACTGTTCGTTAACATTATTATATAATTTATCTAACACATAGAACAATTTTTGGAAAAAATTTCTGGATTCGCTATGGGGCAGGGTGAGCAAATTTCTTCAAATTTGTCAAAATTATAATAAGCCTGCATAATTTAAGCATCAACAGAAGCGGATCAGTTTTCTTTGGAATATATTTACCTTTATAGTACCATAAAGTATCTTTATAATACTTTTATAGTACTATATAGTACTTTCATGGTACCAAATGGCTCATTTTTCAGTTTTTACTGTCATTTTCACTTAATTAGGGAAAATTGGCACCAACTTTGCCCCCCC
Source organism: Artemia sp. Qi Xiang Cuo (assembly GCF_049724085.1). Taxonomy (NCBI): domain Eukaryota; kingdom Metazoa; phylum Arthropoda; class Branchiopoda; order Anostraca; family Artemiidae; genus Artemia; species Artemia sp. Qi Xiang Cuo. Next base: position 17,642,798 of record NC_142810.1, on the reverse strand, counting down.
CCCCCAGGATTTTGACAAAATTACGCCACTACTTTATTCTATGTTTTTTTTTTAAACTGATGAGTTCAGAACTACAAGTATCTCTTACATTTAGCACATTCTTAGATATTTTTTTTCTGCCTTGAGCTTAGCTGCACTAACAATTCCTAAAAATTATTTCCAAGCTCGTGTTTTTTAATTTTCTGGCTAATTGCCAAGTTTCCGCAAAATGTTATCAAGCATTTTTCGTTAATTAACAATTGCGTTCCCGCAGTCCTAGCAAAAAAACTGTTAGCTACCAATAAGATGGCAGAAAAAACAATATGTTCAGGTACTTGAGGGGGGGGGGGATTTGGGAGTGTCATAAAATGGCAAACCAATTAGGCCTAGAATGTGTATATCTTTCATAAAGAGATATGCTCCAGTAAATATTTCGCAGTTCATATTATTGACTTACGAATAAAGTGAACATACCATTCGATGCCTTTGTATGCTCTTTACGAATATATTGACCGCTTTTCTCGCAAATTCAAATTTAAGCCCTTTTTGAACCCTTGAAGTTTGAAAATGAACAAAAAATTTCTAGTTTTGGGGTATAGAAAAGGCTTAAAACAATGGTTTCAAACTTAATATTTGATTATAAATCCTTTTTTTTTAAGTTATATAATCCACGAGCATTCAGTTTTTAAGTGGCCAAACAGAATAAGAAAAAAACATGGCGGATTTGTTTTGAATTGTTTTATTCAACTTAATCTTGACAAATCACTGTTTGTAAGTTATACAACTTTAACAAAATCGATTTATAATGAAATAGTAAGTTTGAAACAAATGTTATAACCCATTTTTATATCCAAAACATATAGAATTATTGGAAACTATTATTTCCAAGGGTATTATAAGGGCTTAAAATTAAATTTGCAATTCAGAAAGAGCATAAAAAATGGCATCTAGTGGCATGTTCACTTTATTTCTAGGTCAATAGGCCTAATATGAACTGCGAAATATTTACCACTGCTCCTACTAAGGTACTTAATTGATGAAAAACATAATTTTGTATTCCCTGCCTCTCCAGTTTATGAGCCTTAAAACCGTTACTGATTCTACTAATAGAGGTCAAATACCAATGGTATTTTGTTTTCTGGTATAGGCGTAAGTTTCACATCATAATATAAGTCCTCGGTAGTATAGTGGTCAGTATCCCCGCCTGTCACGCGGGAGACCGGGGTTCGATTCCCCGCCGGGGAGGATTTTTTCTAATTTTTAAAATACTTTTTGTGTGAAATGGTTCTACTAGGATCTTTATGCCAAGTATATGTTTCTTTTCTCTTTTTATCCAAATAGTTTAGACAGCAGCATCCATAAGTAAATATAAGTTATCCATATGATTCAACAGACTTATTGAGTCTATTTTTTCGTCTGTCAGACAGAGGATGGCAATTTGTCAAACCAAAAATTTTTTCAATCACTTATTAACCTAGAAATATCATGAAGGATTAATATCGAAGCATTTGAAAATTCTATACCCCCCCCCCCCGAAAAAAATCTCTTATAAAGCTCGTTTAAATCCACTGGAGGCACAACAGTCACGCCGACGATTTTCCTGGTTTTGAAGATCGGGAACTGCAAAAGTCCAGTAAAGGATTTTAGACTATGATAAATAGAATTGTGGGACAAACTACCAGAAAATGGGACGATGCTGGACCTGTATTTATTTCGTTGCTTAAAAGGATATTTAGATGTTTTCATTTCAGTCTAAATGAGCCTTTTTCCGAAATTCTACGGCAACTGTTCTGATGTGATCACCCCTGGGGAGATTAGTTTGCAGCCAAGGCCGTATCCAGGGGGAGGGGGGTTAGAGGGTTTAACCCCCGCCATGAAATGTTTGTCCGACTCGTAGAAACAACAAAAATGAATAGTAGGTATACACAAATTTCTGATCCGTTTTTTAAAGTTTTTTTTTCTGAATGAAAATCGCTTGCAGCAGTAGCTGCAACCAGGGTCGTATCCAGGATTTTGTTCACGGGGAGGGTGGTTAGGGGGTTTAACACCCTCCCCCCTGAAATATTTTTTCGACTCGTAAAAACGTAACAAAAATGAATAGTAGGTATAAACAAATTTTTGATGCGTTTTTTAAAGTTTCTTTTTAACCCCTCCCCCCGAAAAGAATCCTTCTGTACCCCCCCCCCCCAAAAAAAAAATCCTGGATACGACCCTGGTTGCAGGTTGCAGAAAAACTGTTAACCCCTGACTCCCTGAAAAACTGACTTCCTGTAACAAAACCAATAAGCAGACAAGAATAGTGCAGGTTTTGCATGTCGTTCAAATCACTTTAAAATTTTGGAAACCAAGTAATCTTTCCTCTTTTTCCTCCGGAAACCAAGTAATTTTTCCTCTTTTTCCCCTGGAAACCTAGTAATTTTTCCTCCTTTACAAGCATTTGCTTGTAAAGAAAATGCTTTTAACTTAATGAACCCCATTCCTGTTAGGAAAAAACAGTTTTCAATTTTAAGGAGTGACGTTATAACCTAAAAGAAATAAAACTACCTTGAACAGGATGGGAGGATGTCGTCACCCTTAAACCCACACTCCTTGCGTCTATGCGGTTACTTATCCATTTCTAAAAACAACACAACACACACGGGTAGCAATTTTTGGAGCAAAATGTACTAATGTTTACAATTCTAATCCTCTCACTTAGGCGACCTAAATTCCATCGAATCAAAATTGTTTCAACACAGAACATGTAACATATCAAGAGATCAGTTAAAGGAAAACCACATTATTAGGGCTATATGATAGGCTCCGGTCCCTAGCCCTCCAAATCCAAAATTTTTCTTGGATTAATGGACACTTCTTATTCAGATCATCGAATACAAATTTGTTTTTATTGTTGCTTGTCCCCAAAATTTTCTTTTATCATTGCCCCCCCCCCGAAATCATTCCTGGGTCAGCCAGCGTGTAATTGACCCAGCTGCAATGACTTCCGAAGGAGAGTGTTGGCACCATTGTAACTGTAGTAATTATTCTCAGTGACATTAGTTTCAAATAATCTGCCCGAGTTTTATAAAAGACAGTTAGGATAGCCAAACGAAATATAAGATAGCGCGTCATTTGATGCTAGTCTGTGGCAAATCCATATTTGAACTTTAAAGAGGATCACAACATAGCAAACCTCTTTATACATCTTTAAAGAGACATACACACAACACATCAAACCTCTTTATACATCTTTAAAGAGGATCATAATTCGTTGTGCTCTAAAATTTGAGGTCACCTGTTTTTTTTTAAATAGTAATTTTAATAATTATTTTAAAAAAAGACCGAAAATACCCTCCAGTAATAAAGATTCAAAGACAAGTTGTGATTTTTTCAGTATTCCTCAGCTCAATTCCACATAAATAACGACAGCCAAATCAAGAATTTGTAAGAAGGTCTACTCGTTACATATAACCAATTATTTACCCACACAAGAACTTTTTTTCTGCGCGGCGACGTGAAATCTGGCTACAAAAGCAAAACTCAACTTAAAGCCTAGCCTTACACTTGACAAGCAGGCTTGCCATCCGTTGATTAAAAAACCGCTAGATTTTAGTGATTTTTTGACTGATTTAAGGATTTTCTTGAATAATCTAGTGATTGATGTGCTGATCTAGTGACTTCTTTATTTAGGAAATATAAAAAATCACTGGAAATAGTGATAAAGAAATAGCAGTGGCAACCCTGTTGACACGGCTATAAGTTAAAGTAAGCTAAAAAGGTAAGTTGAAAATTTTCCCAGTATCCACAATTTCAGGTCTCAACGAGGTAAAGTAGCTCCTGAATATGCACAAAGATTAAGTTAAGGGTAAGAAAATTAAAGTAGGTTAAGTTGGTAAGTTAAATATTTTACCTATACTCATAGTTTCCAGTCTCAACGCGGTAAAGTGGCTCCTGAATATGTGCGTAGGTGTATTCTTCATCGTCCATTTCTTTAACCTTGAGACAGTAGGCCAAGTATTCAAACTTGACATCTGCATACTTTTTTATAGTTAATCTAATATCTGGGATGGCTTTGTGCAAAAAAGTGCCAATGTCAGTCAAAATCTAGAAAAAATCGTCAATTAGGAAATGTGTAATGATACCGGAACAGAGGTGATGTAAGCCATTTTTTTTTAATTCAGGAATTTTAATAGCCAAAAATCAGAGGCGGTTTCATAGAGGACAGAGGGGATGCTTGCCCCAGGCGCAGAAATTTTAGGGGTGTAAAATTTCAAATAAACAATCTAACATTTATATTCATTTTGTAATCTTAGAATTTTGTTTTTATTAAAAGAAAGTAGGGAACGCAGCTGGCAGTAAGTATAAGCAAATTGAATCCGAAACTTTCATTTTTCAGAAGAAAAGTCAGATTTAAATAAATGAAACATTTTGTTAATGAATGAGAATTTTGCGAAAAATTTGGCCTGAAAATTTTGTGAGAGACAGGAGGGTGGCTAATCAAGATTTTGCCCGTACGCAAGAGAGGCCAGAACCGCCACTGCCAAAAACGCTTCTCATTTTCAAAAAAAAAAAAAATCTAGATATATTATAAAATAAGAAGAACGGTTTATATCAGTGAATAGCAAAATTGAAAGTTAAAACAACAAAAGGTATAATGTCTACTGACAATGAAATTTAACTAAAGCCAACATTTACTGAACGCTCCGATAGGGAATTAATAAGTCCTAAACTCAATTACACAGCTATGCATTTACTAGCATGATATTTAATTATATCAATTAGTAATACGTCAATCATATCACACATTAATCTGAATCAATTAGTTATATATTAGTTAAACAGCTATTAATTATATTAATATTAACTAGTTATTATTAGTTATTAATAAAGTCTTGTAGCACAACAGTAACAAGAGTAGCTAGTGTACAGATCTAACTCAATTCGGTACCCGAGGTCAATTTATTGGAACTTTGAATTTAGTTAATGCTTAGCTAATTATAAATCTTTGTTATCGATCCTTAGCTGTGTAGAAGTACAATCTGTGGTAAAATTTTTAATGAATTCCGGTGAAAAGCAGAAATTGGAAGGACTTTTAGAAAAAGAAGCATAGGTGCCTATAAAAAAAGCTGTTCAGGGATAGGGAGGCCACTGTATTACATAGCATAACTCTAAGAAGTAAACACATTTTTAGATTCAATTTATTTCTGTCTGTATTTCAAAATTTAATAGAAGTTGAATTAAATAACACTTGTCGAATACTGGAAAATATATATATATATATATATATAATATATATATATATATATAATTCAATACTTAAAAAACTCGACATGGAGAGTAATTGGAAACCGGTTTGTAATTGCGAGCAATTTTTACCGTATTTGGATCAAACTTATGAGCATATTGTAACGGGGGATTTGTCCATTATAAAGCATCGTGATCTTCAAAATATAATGAAAATGGGTGCTAAGTTCCGTCTTTCTTACCGCATAAGGCCAGCAGATATTCTTAGGGGATTAAAGAATGATTTAAACTTATTTATTGATAAATGGTGCAAGAAGGAGAAAATTAATAAAGACAGATTTCAGAATTGGATAAATTTGATTTTGACTAGTGTAAGAAATAGTATGTATAGAATTAATCCAACAGATTCTGTGAAAAATTCAATATTTTATAATGCCAATATGAAACAAGCAATTGCTAATATACAGAATGAATTTATAATTCTACCAGTTGATAAAGCTAGCAATAATTTTGCCATAATTTGTCAGAAACTCTATTGTGATATTTTATCAAAAGAGTTACAAACAACAAATACATACGAAAAGGCCCATATGGAGGAGAATAGTTTAATTGAAAATATAGAAGAAAGAATTTTGAAAAATTTCAATATTAAAATAAATGATAATGATAAAAAGTTTCCTTTCTTATTTCAGTCTTCAGTATGCTCTTGACCGAGTAAGACCTCGTTCGTGGGTGTCGTGGCTATATCAGATGCCAGTGGCGATTTGTGAATTTTTGCTACTGCAAGTGAATCAGTTTTGACTGGTTGTGCCTAACGGTAAAGTTATTGCTGTTTTGCCGATGTTCCTGTAATTTGGATAGCTGTTTCTGTAGCTGTGAGGGGTGTTAGCCGTGCCCTTTTAACGGTGGCTGAGCGAACTGCACGTTCGGATTGGCGTGGATAAAAAATTAATCCTTTCTGAGGTAAGCCAAGCCCAATTTTGGTTTTCTTTTTTCTTTTTGCGTGGTAGAAATGGGACGAAAAAGGAGGCGTGATAATCCCACAAATGACATGCCAAGTTTCCTAAACTTGTCGGCTAGTTCAACTTCGTCTCAAAATGTGACATTATCGAGTCTTGGTGAAAAAATTAACACGTTAATAAGTCTTGTCAAGGGCAATGGTGATAAACTGGACTCACTTGAAAATAAAATTAAGTCGCTTGGTGATCGTGTTACGCAACTAGAGGTTTCAAATTCAGACTTTCAGAAAAGAAACGTGGAAAGCGACCAGCGTATATCATCGATCGAAAATCAGAAGGATTTGCTTAATGAACAGTACAAAATAATGACAGATGAAATTAGTAACCAAAGGTCCGCTATTAACCAGACAGTATGCCGGCTTGCAAAGATGGAGTTTGAAAAACTTCAGAGCAACATTATTGTGTGGAATGTACCAACTGATAATCAACAAAATGCTATGGAAATTTGCACGAGTATCATTACAGAAGGACTTGAGCTATCCCCGGTACCACGCCTCAAAGTGCTACAGGTTAATAAACTAAAAAAGTTTATTAAAGTTGAGGTTGCTGATAAAGATGAGAAAATGAGAATTCTGAAGTGCGCTAAAAAGCTAAGGGGCAAGACAATTGCTGGGTTTCATGATATTTACATTAGTGATGACGCTCCTCCTGAAATCAGAAAGATGAGAAATGACCTCCTGCGTAAGAAAATTAAACTCCGTGAAATCGGTATTGAAGCCTGGGTATCGAAAAGCTTTCCACCAATGCTGAATTTTAACCGACTTAATGGTTCACTGGCGAAATACTCACATGAAGATTCTATTCCTGAATTAGATCAGTTTGCCCGCAGTAAATTGCGCAATAATGATAGTTCAGAGCGTATGCGAGGAGAAAGAAGTGGCGGACGGTTTGACGCACCTGGTGAAGTGATGGCTGATTAGTGATAACTATTGATTGTTATTGCTCTTAATTGAATTTTTTTTCTCTTTTTTTTTAGTCTTTTTTTTTCTTATTTTATTTTTTCCTTATTTTTTTTTTTCTTTATTTGCATTATTAATTTTATTATTATTTATGATTTTTTTTTTTTTTTTTTTTTTTTTCTCCAGTTAAATATTATTTTAGTTTTTTTAATAATAAAGAAATTTAATTGCGCAGTAAATTTTTTCAATAATGATATTACAGAGCGTATGCGAGGAGAAAGAAGTGGCGGACGGTTTGACGCACCTGGTGATGTGATGGCTGATTAGTGATAGCTATTGATTGTTATTGCTCTTAATTGAATTTATTTTCTCTTTTTTTAGTCTATTTTATTTTCTTTTTACTTTATTTTTTCCGTATTTTTTTTTTTTTCTTTATTTGCATTATTAATTTATATTATTATTTATTATTTTTTTTCCAGTTAAATATTATTTTCGTTTTTTTCATATAAATATTTTTTTTGTTTGTTTTTTTGGGGTGGGTTTTTAGTTGGTGTTTGTTTTTTTTTTTTAAATTTTACTTTTTTTTTTTTTTTTTTTAGTGTTTTATGAAATTTGTGTTAATAAATGTGATGATTTGAAATAGCTATGATACCCACTAGTATTAGGGAATGTAATGGGCGAAACTGCGAATGCAGAAACCCAATACGTGTTTTTGTTTTTGTTTCTTTGTTGTATGTGTTTTGGTGAAAATTACCAATGACCGTTAACTGCGACCGGAATTTGGTTCGATAATATAGTTCTATTTTGGAAAAGAATATTGACATTATTTATGAATGACCAGATGGTTGGGAGTAAATTGGAATTTGTTTTTTTTTTATGTGTTGTTTTTTGTAACCGAATGCCGTGGACATTTTATATGTTTTATTGGTTCCCTCTTTCGCACGCAAGGTTTCTTGTAAGAATTGGTTAGAATGAATGAATCACCTCCAGGTACACCTGATTTTAAGGAGTTGGAAAGTAAAAAAGTAAGTTTTGAAAGATATAATGAAATTTTGAGTGAGAACGTTGATCCTGGTGGATGCTGTCGGCTGGCATGTGAGGATTCAAGGTATGTGTTTTTGAGTGATGTCCCTTCGGAGAGCCGGGGGATGAGAAGCAGATCAGTATTTTCCATATAAATTGCCAAGGGTTGAATTCCAGCTTTGATTTTATTAATGATATATCTAGTCTCTCTGTATTTCAGGTAATAGGCCTTACGGAAACCTGGCTTAACAAGCATAATTCTGAATTGCTGCGGATTCCTGGATACTCTTTATTCACCAAAAATCGGGAGCTTCGTCAACATGGGGGATTGGCAGCGTATGTTCGCTCGGATATTAAGGTAACGGTAAAAAGTGATATGTCGGTTTATAAAGAAATGGTATTTGAGTCGTTTTTGTTAAAGTTTAATATTGATAAATTACAAAGTTTTTTTATTTTTGCATAACGCCCACCATCGAGTGCGTTTGATGAATTTTTGGACCTCCTTGAGCAGCAGCTAGAGAAGATTCCAGTGGAGACCCCTTGTTTTTTGATGGGTGATTTAAACGTTGACCTAATTGATCCTGGTCAAAAGACTAATCTTCTATTAGATATGATGATTTCTTATGGCCTGATTCCGTCAATTAATGTAAGTACTCGAGTAACTGCGTCAACTGCGAAGTGCCTTGATAACATTTTTACAAATGTACCGTTTTCTAATCCGTGTGTCCTGGTTAGTGATACCTCGGACCACTTTGGTGTTTTTGGCTCATATTCAACATCGACGCAGACTTCTCCTTCGGTAAATGGCAGGTTTAATAAGATTACACAAGTACTGGATCCTAGTGCCCTCCGTGATTGTAAAAACAAAATAATGGATGTTAATTGGGATGAAGAGCTAGCTCTACCTGATCATGCTGATGCGAAGTTTGTGAAATTCTATAATAAACTGCATAATCTGCTGATTAGTTGCACTAAAGAGGTACGGAAAAGAGCTCGCAGAGAAATGCCTAAGAAGCCGTGGGTGACAAAAGGATTGCTCAGATCAATAAATCGAAGGGATTTGCTGTTTAAAAAGAAAATGTTACAACCTAGTGATGTTAATGAAAGGATATACAAAAACTACAGAAATGCATTAAATAGACTTTTGCGAAAAGCAAAGGAAGCTCATTATAAGAAAAAGTTTGGTGATGCAGCTGGAAACCCCAATAAAACATGGCGGATAATTAAACAGCTCATAAATCCTCCCCACACAGTCGCCCCGGATCAGATTATTGGTCGAGTAGGTGCAGAATTAAGTGACCCGTCTGATATAGCCCAAGAATTTGTTGACCACTTCGCTACAGTTGGACATAATGTGGCTGAGGGAGTAAGAATAGTGGATGGCGACCGCCCTTTCCAACATTACCTTGGAAATAGCGAAACAGAATTTTCAGTTTACCTGAAACCGGTGACCGAGAGTGAAGTAAAAGAAATAATTTTCGACATGAAAAATAGTGCAGCTGGTAGTGACATTTTGTCTCTACGGATAATTAAATATCTGTGGCCAGCTATATCGCATGTATTAGTTAACCTAATAAATCTTTGTTTTAAACAGGGAGTATTTCCATCTTGTTTCAAGTTGGCACGAATTACACCGGTTCATAAGGGGGGTGATCACAGTGAGGTAAGTAACTATCGCCCGATTTCCGTTTTACCGGTCATGTCAAGACTTGTGGAAAAGTGCTTTTCCCGGAGGTTGTACCATTATTTAGAGTGCCATTCAATACTAACATCCACCCAGTTTGGATTCAGAAATGGACGCACGACCGAACAAGCTGTGGCTTATCTCTGTGGTGTTGTGAACACTGCCCTGGACCTTGGTTTTAAAGTGTCTACCATCTTTTTGGACATTATAAAAGCTTTCGACACTGTAGACCATGGTATATTGCTTGAAAAATGTGAATTTTATGGGATTAGAGGGCCTGCTCTTGATTTCCTACGTAGTTTTTTGTCTAATAGGCAGCAGTATGTGCGAATAAATGGATCTACTTCTTCCGTTGTAGATATGAAATGTGGTGTGCCACAAGGGTCCGTTCTTGGCCCCTTGCTATTTTTGATATTTGTAAATGATCTTGTACTGTCCCTGAAGGATGCGAAAACTAAAATGAGCGACATGTTTCACAGTGACAGTGACGTTACAGTACCTCTATTTGCCGATGATACTTCATTGATTTGCATTGCAAAAACAGAACGCCTTTTAGTTGAATTAATGACACAGTGTTTAGATCAAGTGTCTAGCTGGCTAAGAGTTAATAAAATAAAAGTAAACCCATCAAAGAGCAGTTTTGTAATATTTTCGCGTACATCTAATTACTACCCATGGATCCAAGAAGTGAGTTACCTGGAAGGTAAAGTTAAGCGTGATCAGTGTGTTAGATATTTGGGTATTATGCTAGATGAAACACTCTCTTTTAGGAAACATGTTGAAAAGGTGTCAGGAATCCTGTGCCGTAATCTGGGAATACTGCGTAAATTGAAACATGTATTACCCCCTTCTGTTCTTCGCACTTTGTATTTTTCTATTATACATCCACATATATTGTATTGCTCATCTATTTGGCTGAGTACGTTTCCATCAATTACTAATCAAGTTCGAGTGATCCAAAATAACGGAATCCGTGTGTTGACTGGTAAATCAAATCTTGTATCCGTTAGAGCTACCTATATTGATGTAAAAGTATTACCTGCTGCAGGCCTTAGAGATTTTTTATAGCCTTCAATTTATGTTCAAATATAATAATGAATTATTACCGTCTTGCTTTTCAGGAATGCTAAAAGCTAGATCTTCGATTCATGATCATGAAACTCGCCAAAGGGAAAATTTACATGCCCCGCTCGTGGTGTCTGCCAGGTCGACATTCTCGCCTATTTATAGGGGATTAAAGTTGTGGAATGGGGTTAATAAAGAGTTAAGAGAAATAGGGGATCTGAAGGAATTTAAAAATAAAATAAAAGGAATGTTATATGAGAAATATGATTTTTAATTTTGTTTTTTTTTTTTTTTAATAAAAATTTTGTTTTTAGTTTTTTTTTATGTACCTGGAGGACAAGTATGGTGATTTTGTGATTGGTGGTAGGAACTGCGTGCGAAGGGGAATGATTTTTTCTTTTATTTTATTTTTTTTAGGCCTAGGTTGTATATTTCTGTTGTGAATATGAAATTTTGATATATGCCTACCCTTAGGACAACCTGACCCCAGGTTCTTGGGTCGGTAGTGAGTAAAATGTATTGTCCTTGTGTGTGTTAATAAATTACTATTACTATTATATTGGACGATAAAATTTCATAAATATCCACCAAAACCACGTTTTATTGCTGGGGCAGCAAGGTGTCCAACCAGAATTGCGGCTACTGACCTATCTTTAATATTAGGAGAAATTAGAAGTAAATTTAAAGCAAATTGCTCCGGACTTAAAAATTTTTCTAACTTTAACCCATATTCTTTGGCGAATGTTTGAGCTAAAAGAGACAATTAATTTGATTTTACTACTCTGCATAGAAATTTGTAACTTAATTTATTATTAGAAATATTGAAATTGGTGATAAAGAAATCTTTTGTTTTGTATAATTTCGGATTTTTGAAAATTGATACTTTTAATAAAAAAGCCCCATGGACGAATTTCTTTAGAAGTAGTATTAATTAAAGATGTTATAGCTTGGGTATGGTATGTGATTTATTTGAATTTGTTCTATTTAATGCTGTTATAAAATTTAATGGGAACTTATATAAATAAACTGTATGTATTCCTATGGGTGGGAATGCGAGTCCATTCATAGCGGACCTGTTTTTAAGTCAATTAGAATACGAATATATGATAAATAAAAATAGCCCAAGCAATGTAAAATATAAACTTTCAAATAATAAAAGATATCTGGACGATCTCTTAGTAATAAATTGTGCAGAGTTTATTGAGATTTCAAAAAATATTTATCCACAAGAGTTAATTCTGGAGCCTAGCTATGGGATGGGACACTCCGACCATTTCTTAGATTTAAATATTAATATTTCAAATAATAATAAATTAGTTTTTAAAATATATAATAAAACGGATGTTTTTAATTTTGAAGTAATTAATTTTACATTCCTTGAAAGTAACATACATTCAAATATCACTTATTCAGCTTATTATTCCCAATTATTTAGGTATGCAAAAATATGCAGTAATTACACAGATTTTAAAAATAGATGTAAAAAGCTGAGCGAAAAACTGATCTCAAGAGGTTTTTCTGCCAAAAAAATTAGTTGGCAATTCAAAAAATTTAGTTTTATGTATCATGAACTTTTAAGTAAATATACAAAAAACTGTAAAGAAATACTGAATGATATTTTAATATAATTTCTCTTTCGCTTTTCTTTGTTGGAATTTTGAATTTGTAGATGGTTTTCAAACAAGCTTGAGGATCTTTAAATTTGTAATTGGTTCCAGATACCAATAAAAGACAAATCTGGACCAGTCTCCATTTGTTCCAGAATGGTTTCTGCTCAGTGACCTCTGGGATTTTATTAAGGAAACATTGAAACACTTTTTGTATGTAATTTTTAACAGCTTGACTAGTATACATGTATTTCACAAGTTTTACCTGACACAGGGATACCATATAGATCTTAGGGTAGAGGCTCCACTGTGCCGGGTAAACAAAGTAAAGCCTCGAAACCCGTTAAGGCAGGTGGTATTTCTTCTGATGAGCCCTAAATGGAAGGCTCTACTTCGAAATATTTCGCTAGATTTAAGGTGCTTTTGCTTGTAAATTTACAACGACTTACATTTATTGATGACGACTTTGCATGGATTTGGACATTTCTATTTGGTTGATGGTTCGGTTATACTGTTTGGTCCTAGGTAGTTGGATAGATGGGTAAGGTGAAAGCCTCGTTGAAGTGCACATTTGTCTCAATTTCTGGATTAGGACGACAGTTTTTTTTTTTTCTCGCCAAGTAATTACCTCTTAAACATAATATATATATATATATATATATATATATATATATATATATATATATATATATATATATATATATATATATATATATATATATATATATATATATATATATATATATATATATATATATATGTATCAGTAGCGTATCCAAGGGGGGGGGGCCGGAGGGCCCCCCCCCGATATTTCTTTTCTTCTTTTTTTAAAGTGCCAATATAGTAAGTTCCGAAATATTCACGCTTTTAAGTTATTTGCAACACCCATTTCTTTTTTTCATTTCTTTTTAAATGGCTATCCATTTCTCCGGCAAGCTTATATCATTATTTTATCATCAAACGTGCAATCGCCTCCTGTAATCAAACAAGATGTCAAGAAATTTTTCTCACTATTTAACCCTCGGAGCTATAAGCACTAGCTTCTCTGCGATGAAGGAATTGCGATAAGTAATCAGACTAGAAGGTGATAGTTAATTCAAACGGTGGTATAATTCCAGTGTAAGCTAAGCATTGAAACGGAAAGGTCGCGTGAGAGGAAAGAAAGAAATTGAAGCGACACCAGCCCAGCATTAAGCATTTCTTAAAGCTTGCAAAAACCAGCAATGACGGTAAGGAGTTTACCACTATTCTGACAATAGTTTGTATTTAGTGGGTTTTGAAGCACGCATGTGTCACTTGTAATTAAATGCAATTCCCAATTTAGATTGAAGACGACCAAATCTAAATTTGGAAATCTTCTCGTAAGAATGTTTCTTAGTTATGATCAATTAAAGGAAACAGTAAAAATGATCATTATTTGGGCGGGATCAAACTTTCTAGAGCCCAAAATGGGATTATTAATAGTTCATTCATTTTATATTCTATTTCTTGTGTAACTATGAGCATGTTTAATGTTGGAATACCTTCATATTCCCGTATTTCCAGAAACAAAAAGTAGGATCCCGCAAAAACGGTAATTTTACCGTGTGAATTGATCATTTAGAGCTGTTCCAGAATTTTTAGCCTTGTCTCTAAAATTCAATACTTTTGAGGGGGGGGGGGGCAAACAGTGACCTACCAAACAAGTCATGTACGCAAATAATGTAATTAACAAAATTTAATTGTTTTCTTTTTTAAGAGTTTTTACGAGTTTTACGAGGAAAACGAGTCTTTGCGACCATTAGTAAAATCGGGAGAAAAAATGTTCCGATTATGATTTAATTGCCAAAATTGATGTTTGTCCAGGAACAGCGAGATAAGTAATAAAATGAGTAATTTAACGATTCAAGGGCAAGCTTTGAAGCCTTGGAACAGTCGGGTAGAGAGCATTTTCTTGGTACTTTACTGTTAAGGTCACACTACATGATGCTCCAACCGAGGGGCTAATAACTGACCTTCGCAGGTGTCCCTTCCTTCGTGCCTCCGGCTGTGCCTCGTGCCTCCGGCACACCTGAAACAGCGTGTTGCTGGAAGCGAAGGAACACAGTTTTATCTTTGGCTTATGGAAAGCGTACGGCGCGTTTTTTACGACGGCAAACTTTCTCCTCTTGAGAGGTTATTTTTACTTGGTCGTGCTGTTTACTGCGTTCGACATTGTAGATCCTGGGTCCTAAAAAGTAGACATTATGCTTTGAACGAGAATTTTATTACCACAAACCTTTACCATTGCCTAGAGATAAATATGCATTCCCTTGTGCTTCTCATTCGTCGATTCAAACGGCTTGGGCTCGAACGTCTTATCAAACTCTCTGACATGAATAGCCAACCATGTGAAGATTTTTATAGTAAGATGTGGTCTCAAACCAGCACATACAGTACTGTAATAAACTTTTCGTTCCTCCAACTTCTACATCGAATTCGTCGAAAAGAAAGTATAACGGATTTTGAAGCTCAATATTCTAATGAACAGTTGTCCTTGCCCAAGGCCAAGCAAGTTAGATCCATTGGTGTTGTGTCTGTCATTTCCGATTTTTCTTTGCCTGGGGACAATGAAATCAAGCTCGAGCTAGGGCGAGCTCGTATTGAAAGCCAGCGAATAATGAAAGCCTTGGTACCCGACGACGTACTTTCTGTTTTCGGTCACCAAGTACCGAATGTTCGTCTTTCTGTACTTCACGACAGTGACTCAGACGATGACTCAGAGGAAAATACTCTGTCCGATAAGCAGGAAAAGGCTTCCGCGACTGACACTGAATCGGGCTCGGAAAGTGACGGCATCTTTGAAGATTTGCCAGTGATTGCTCACTTTGTGAAACACCAAGTTGAGAAAAATTGGGTTAGTGAGCCTGTGACGAAAATGAAGAATTCTAGGTTTTGTCTTGTCAAGACTTCTGACGGCTCCATAACACCAATAAAAAGATCCACGCTGTTGTGGCTTTCTTTGTGGCTTCAGTTTTTATGTCTTTGTATTGTGCGATTATTTCCGTACTTGAGGAAATAGTTGGTAGCATACGGTGCGATACGGAAGTTATTTCAAAAGCAACTGCGTTGGTTTCAGCAGCAACCGAATTTAGTTTTATGTTCACGTTGGCTGTGCTAGAGTTTGTTAGTGTCATAATGCTCTCTGTCTCTAAGGCACTGCAAGCCGAAGATTTAGACTTAGTTGAGTGCTGTCGGCATATTAAGCTATGTTCTGATACTTTACTGCAGTCAAAACAAAATGATTTTGAAACAATTTTTCAGAAAGCCTATGAGCTTGCACAAGAGGTTTTCAGAAAGCCTAATGAGTCCATCAAGGTTTTTTATCGCGAGTCATTGTTCGAACCTAACTTTGCTTCACTTATTGAAGAACTTGATCAAAGATTTTTGCGCCATCAGGAGGCATCTTTCAAAATCGGAAGGCTTTTGCCAGCTAACAACGAGTTATTAAATATTAATGAATTTGTGAACTCTGTTGCTGTTTACGAGGGATTTCACAGGGGTAGACGTGCGCTCGAATGTGAGTTAGTCCTTTGGAAACAGAAGTGGCTCGGAAAGTCTGAGAAACCATCAACTGTTGCTTCGACTCTTGCGTCATGCGATGCAAGATTTTTCCCATGCATTCGAAGGCTTTTGACGATTTTTCAGACATTAACAGTGACTATCGCTTCTGCTGAGAGGAGCTTTAGCTGTCTTAAGCGATTAAAAACTTATCTGCGGAGCTCCACGGGCGAGGACCATCTGAACGGACTATCTCACATGACCCTGAACCACGATATCCAGGTCGATGCTGACCAAATTTTTGATCGATTTGCAGCCAAAAAAGACCGGCGGCTATTACTGTGAGAGGTTAGGTCGTCTTTCATTGCTCGTTTCTCTAAGTGCAGTTGATTCTGTTTTTTAAATTTTAATTGTGCTTTATCCTCTGTAAACAATGTTAATATCAATACATTTCTTGCTTTCATGGCTGTTATAATAGGTAGACTGAGGCCCCACCCCTCCGAAACCAAATTCTGGGCAATTGTCTTTGATATAACATTATTTTTTATTTATTTAGTTCTCTAAAACAAGGGTCCCATAGGCAAATATAAGGAATAATGCACTTCTTTATTTTATATTTTCTAAATTCTGCCACTTTGTGGCAGTTCCAAAACAAATACTCGCCCAAAATAGAAACTCTCACTGTTTCTAACTTTTTTTTTAATTCTGACTTTGTTGGCCAAATATTGTCATCCATTCTCAAACAAAAAAAGTATACACCTAGAAATACTCATGACAAGTGTGTACTTTTAATTTCTTTACCTAGCTACCCCCCCCCCCCCCTACTCCCCGCCTGAAATCTTGCATTATGATAGATAATTTTCTTGCTCACATGACTGCTGTAAAAAGGTAGACTGACGGCCCCCCCCCCCCCCAAACAAAATCCTGGATACGCCACTGAATATATATATATATATATATATATATATATATATATATATATATATATATATATATATATATATATATATATTCATGCATGCGACATTTTGTGTATTTATGTAAGTTAGTTTAAGGGAATTCTGTCCTTTATCACTTGGTTTTGCAATTGTTATGTTTTTTCATTGTTATTATTATGTACCATGTTTTGTTATGCATGTCATTATTATGTGCTATTATTTTGTGTCATAATTATTTTTTTGCCTTGGCCCAAAGCAGCTTTTGTTGCAATAAACACCTATCTAAAAACATCTATAGGCATAATTCGGTCTTACCGGTTTTAATGTTTTCAGAGACTGTATTCCAAGCTTCCAAAGAGTTCGATGAGCCTCCCCAAACTTTGTGAATGATTCACTTGCACGTTGTTGAAGTTCTTTTACCCCCATCTTTGAAAAAACGTCTCCAAATTCTAAAAAAACGGTCAAGATAAAAATATATATGACCGAATAAAAAAAAGGGTTCCACGGGACATTCACAGCAATTTACTATACAGCACTAATTAGAGATGTGGAAAGGGTGCCGGTGCTCATTTACATTCCCGTAAACTTCCCCAAAAAGGTATCGCATCTTGGGAAAGATGTTTCCAAAATCTAAGAGATACGTGGATGAGCTAAACAAGAGTACGTAACTAAAGGGTGTCGTTGGACAGTTACGGTAATTATACCAAGTGGCTCTAGTTCAAAATCTAGAAGGGGCACTAGTACCGACTTACGTTCCAGCAAAGAGTAACAAATCCAGAAAAGATTTCCATCAATTATGTTTTTTTAATATTTAGAATTTTTAAGATAAAAGGGACATAATGCATAAAGCTAACAGCATACCTGAGGTTTGGAGGCAGGAAATAGAAGTCAGATTTAAATACAAAAACTGCTGTTCAGAAATTTATAAATGTTGCTGCATTTCCCTGAAAATATAGCAAAAAAGACACAAGAAGGGCCAATATTTTGGGCTAGCAACTAAGAAAATAAAATTATATTCACTAAAATCACACATTTTCAGGTAATAGCAGATGGCTTGACCTCTATCCTCTTAGATTAATGCAAAATATTTTACAAAGGCAGTAGCGATGCTTCACTAATTAACTTGCCACTAATTAATAAACCACTAATTAACTTGCTGTATCTCCTCCACCACTGAGTATGGCTAAAGATCCACTTGCTTTGTTCCCTATCTGAAGAAGTGTCACCTCACTGTCATGACAGCCCATGCATACATTTCCAATAAGATCCCCATTAATGCTTTTTTCATAGTTCAAATATTTCTCATTGTCGCCATTCAACGCAACGATAACTTTGGTAATGGATATATAGGCTTTGTTGTGTAAACAATCCCGCAAGACCCACTAGGGCGTTTTCCTGTTTACAATCAGATCTCTGTTAGAACATGCATCTTGATAAGTTGAGAATATTCTGCACGAGAAAACTATCAATCATCCTTAAGAATGTTTGTGAATCACCTGGCATGATTTATGTATGAAAATACATATAAAAGATGAGGGTGAATCACTATATGAATCACCAGAATAGTCCAATCCAATAGGAAGACTTCAGGACAGCTCCACATATGAGGGATGACTAGTGGCTTTTCCAGGATGCCACAGGTAGATCTGGTGGTACACGAGGAAAGAAGGTCTAGGGTAAGGTTATCATGGGCCTTATCCCGTTGTCCTTCATTTTTAAATCTTGCATTTATCTTGTTCGTTATTATCGACCAATTAAGTATTAAAGCATAACGTCAGGGCTAATTGGATGGGTTTTGCTGTTGTCCATAACTTGTTCCAACCAATAAGCTAAAGGTTGTTAAATAGATAATCAATGCATGATTTCACCTTTTTCTGTTGAATTTAACTACACTGGCCCAACTCATTTTTAATCCAACCGTTTAGACAGACACAGATGCATATAACTCGGTTCAATTATCGTTAGCAGTCACGTCAAGAGCTTGAAGAGTAGTTTCATTTAGCGCAGCTGTTCCATTTGTAATTATTTTCCAAGCTACAATTTAACCTCCAAACGTCTCTGTTGACACCCTCAAAGTTAAGATACAACTGACAGATGGCATAAAAGAATATCAGCAATCATATACTTTTAGGTACCTGGCGCCACGAAGCTATGCATAAAAAAGATTATATTATAAGGAGGAGCCACGAATGGCTAGCACACGGACTTATAATCTTATGTCATTCGGGATGCAGGTGGTGTTGCCAAGACAAAAGTACTACCTTGGAAGTCAAACGTGTGATTCTACAAGCTCAAATACCGTGTGGAGTGTAGAGGCGATGGGACTTTGAGGCCTGAGCCACGATCCAGTTGGGTCCGCTCCATCAAAAATTATTTAATCATGATTATAAGGAAGTTTTTCCATATCAAACTATTCGTGATAATGAAATTCATCTACTGTAAAGGTACGACCTTCGTCAGTTACAACTTTTAATTGCTACATCGGCGATATGAAAATACTAACTGAGAAAATATAACCTTTTTGAGCTATGCACTTTATATAAAAAAAAAGTTATTACAACCTTAAGTTATTACAGGGACGCTATGACAATACCAACTGGGGAAACTTGGGGGGGGGGGGCACTTTTGCCAGTCTAGCTCTCTGTATAGAAAAAAAGTCCGTTATGACTTTTAGTCGTTACAGTGACACTATGAAAATAGAAAGTGGGAACATACAGCCTTTGCCAGTTGCGCACGTTTTTTTAAAACCCATTTAAAAGTTTCCGGTTCTTATGGGCTAGGGTCCATTCTTTACTAGGCTGCAGCCATGAACCAAGGGGACAGTCATGAAAAAAGTCCAATGCGATCTTTAGTTGTTACAACGACGCAATGAAAATACAAAGTTGGAAAATACTACATTTGCCAGTTGCGCCCTTTATTAAAAAAAAAAGTCATTTACGAACATAAGCTGTTGCAGCAACACTATAGCTTTTGGACTTACCTTTAAAAACTTGAAGGAGATCAAATGTAGAACGAAGAACTCGACGTATCTGTTCAACCAAATGCTTATACACACTTTCTAAATGGTTCAGCTCATCAAACTTCTTAATCAGTGTGTCGTTGCATAAAATAGCCCTGGGAAACAAACGTCAAAATTAACCAGTTGGGTATGCGTTGTTTAAACTTCTACTATTTTACGGCACTTTCATAACTCGTTTTACAGCTATGTACGTTAATATACGGTTATGACTTACAGAGATTAAATGTTCGACGTGTTCAGGTCTACTGGCGAAGACTCATGAAAGCGTGTGATGTGGGCCTAGACTTAAAGGGCGACTGCATAGAAAAATATTGGAAACCCATAGCTCTCAGATTTGTACACTAATTGTATGACCTACTCGTGCATCTACTACATCAGGTTGTGTTAAAACGCAAACTGTCTGAGTTCGTTGAAATTGCCTGAAGACACAGACGGTTTGAAACGCCAGAACTAATAAATTGGTTAACTTTTGTTTAAAGTTCTATTAATTTAGAGTTTTACAAAGAGTTTATAGATTTGGTTTACTTTTACTATAAAATTATATTATAGAGCATTTGACTAGCTGCTGCGATATCTCGGTCAATGCATGAATGGTGCTCGGTTCATGAATAAGCTGAAAATAACAAGTTCTGGCTATACGAAACATCAAAAAAGAGAGTTAATCCATTTAATACTAATCCCTCCGCAAATAAGTAGGCTAGGATTTGCATATAGACAGCAGCAAGAAAAAAAGAAGAAAAAAGGAGACATCACTTCTTCCACTTCTTCTCCCACTCGAAAAAGTTTTTCTTTCTGCTCAAGGTGGGGGAACTGTAATTCTCCTATCTGGGGTTTTCGGCTGTGGTGATCCCGATCGTGCAGTATTCATTTCGAGCTGACACCGTCTTCGTGAGGTTTCACGCTATATCTTGAAATTATCATACATTCATTTTCGCAACAAAGTTTATCATCAAGACTAATCAAATTCATATTACTTCAGCTGCCGTATTATTATTGCAGATACAACATTGAAACCCTTACATGTTATGACTATTTGACAACGTATTCTCATTTGCTTGATTCAATTTTTGTTTTGCTAATATTTCTATCAAATGCAATATCCTCTTGTATGGAATGACAATTCATTTCCAATTAAATTTTATATACTTGATAATCGTGACTTGGCCTACACCTGGATATTCTTTAGATATTGTGAAGGTTTTTGGCTGATGTTCTTTAATAACGGAGAATCATGCTTAGTAAGTAAGTGCATAAAGACCAAATAATTAAATTAAACGAATTAAAGTAATTAAAGAAAATCGGACAGACGAATTTTTACAGATATAGCTGAAAACAGTGGACAAATTTAAACAATCAAATTAAACAAACCCAAAACAATCGCAGACGATTTTTGTATATAGCTATGAAAGCGGTGGGGTAAATTCAAGAAATAAAAAATACAACAATTGGTTAGGCGAATTTTTGCAATAGCGCTGAAAACGGAGGTTAAAGTAAAATGATAAAATTCAATAGACACAATCTGGCAGACAATTTTGCAGATAGCGGTTGAGTGAATTCAAAGAATGGAAAATATAATAAACAAAAATCGGGTGGACAAATTTTTACACATGGCGCTAAATATGGTGAGAAATTCGGTAAATACATTCAAATAATTAGTACATGTTTAGAATTTTGTAGAAAACCGGTTGGAGTAAATTAAAAATTCCGTAAAAAAAAAATGAAAATAATGTTTTCCACAACTAATTTTTCAGAATTTTTAAATCAAGCCTTATGAGGCAAGTCCCAAAGCATCTGGAGTAATAGAGCTATATAAAATGAATAAATAAAAAAATAAAATAGAAAAGAAATATATAAGAACGTTTGTGGCAGATAAATATTACCAAAAGCAAGCAATTAGAGTACGTAGAAGTGATCGCCCTTATTTATTTTTTGTGAGGTATCAAGTATCACCACTGAATTAAGATATTCAGCAACGATATTCAGAGTACGTAGAAGTGATGGCCTTTAATTAATTTTGTGAGGTACTATGCATCACCCCTGAATTAAGATATTCAGCAACGATATTCAGAGTTATTCAGAGTACGTAGAAGTGATGGCCTTTATTTAGTTTTGTGAGGTACCAAGTATCACCACTGAATTAAGATATTCAGCAACGATATTCAGAGTACGTAGAAGTGATGTCCTTTATTTAGTTTTGTGAGATACCAAGTATCACCACTGAATTAAGACTGACCTTGAAAGTCCCAAAGCATCTGCAGTGCTAGAACTCATATTTTCAACAACTTTGTGTTTCATCTTTTTTAGTAGGAAATCAAGAGTCCTTCCTTTCTTAGAATCTGCTTTAAGCTTGTTGAACTTAATTGCTACAGGACCCTAAAAGAAATATTGATTTTAAAATAGATAAAAATACAGCTTTATTTTGAAGAAGCAGATGAAGGAGGAACATCAGATTTGAAAGAACTTAATAAAAATATTTAACACATACAAATAAACACATACAAAGTGTAACAAACTCAGCTCACATAGTTTATTTTAAAAACGAATATTGCCTTTCGGAATATGATAACAGTGACCCTAGCACATGGCAACCGGAAAAAGTTAATCAAAAATTAAATCAGCTCAATGAATAAGCTTTAAGCTTGTTGAATTTGATTCTTAGATATTTTTGGTGATTTAACTTGTAAATGGGCCAAACGGTCCCGAGAATGTTGGGCTATAAATTAGATTCATCCAAAAGTTAAAATAAGTAAGTTCACAGAAATGTGAACCAACAATTGTTTCCTGAATAAAAAGAAGAGGAAGAAGAATTAAGAGAAGAGGAAACTAATTAACATAAAGAAGAGGAGGAAGAGAAGAAGACGAAGAATATAATAAATATATGATATAATATAAAGTAGTACTACCAGAATGACCTTTAAAACAAATGTTCGACTTTAAATAAGCGCAGCTCACACAGTTCAGTTCAACCAAACAGAGACTGTCATTTGGAATCTTACAATGTCGACCCTAGTACACTCAGGAAAAATTTGGAAAATAAACTAATTAAAAGGAAAAATGACTGTGCTATTTTTAGAACTAATGTACTTTGTTTGAGTGTTTTTCAGAAGAGCTGTAGCTATATTAATCTAAAAAGAAAACAACTTTAATGTTTTGAAACTGGATTACTGTTACACAAATCATTGTTTTTACTTTTTTTTTGTTCCTATGTATTTCAGCTTAACGTTTACAGTGGTCTTTGGTTTTGATACGATGTAAAGTGGAACCAGATAGTTGTTATTTCCGGAAGAAAAGCTAATAGATAAGTAAAGGGGGAAGTTCTAAGCAAAACAGTTCTAAGTATTCCAGAAAAGTGTTTTAATAATAACAGTTCACGCCGAACAGTTCTT
Source organism: Artemia sp. Qi Xiang Cuo (assembly GCF_049724085.1). NCBI lineage: Eukaryota > Metazoa > Arthropoda > Branchiopoda > Anostraca > Artemiidae > Artemia > Artemia sp. Qi Xiang Cuo. The sequence continues at coordinate 17,619,437 of NC_142810.1, read as the reverse complement.
CAGCTGTTGTAATTCAAAAGGGAATATGTGACCATGTGTGCAAGGCCCTATTTCAGGAGGGGGGGGGGGTAGAGGGTTTGAACCCCCCCCCCCCCTGAGATGTTTGTCCGACTAGTAAAAACATAATAAAATGAATAGAAACAAATTTTCGATGCTTTTTAATTTTCTTTTGTTTGCTCAGGTGCTTCCAAGGATAATCTTGTCCCCCAAAATTTTTCTGGCACTTTCACTTGTTTTTTTCTCTTTTTAAATAAATTCGACTATTTGGTCAATTATTGGCACACTTGTCGCATTGCCCGATCAGTCTGAAACAAGGTATGTAGGTATTTGAATTTTCTAAGAAGAATTTTCAAAATCATTTAATAATGAAAAGAACAATTAATATAGACTAATATAATATAAATCAATATAAATTAATATAATCAAATAGTCAAATAATGATATCAGTTCACGTCTTCTTTGTGCCTTCTAGGCAAAGTTTTGCATCATCGGCCAAATGTAAAGAAAATTAAATCAAAAAATTGAATTGTGGCGGATAAAAACCAATAGGAGAAAATGATTCAAACATAAAAAAATTATCAAAGAATTAAACTAAAAAACCTTCCTTGCCACACGCGGGATTGAACCAAGAAAATTTCAATTAGGAATCTTAGCGTCATCCACTACGCTGTCACAAGGTATATAAGTATTTGAATTTTCTAGGAGGCTATTAACAAACCTTTCATTTGACAAATTTTCATTTGACAAAATTGACAAAGTAAAACTTAAGGAATATTATGAAAAAAAGAAGCAGCTTCTCCACTAAAAATAATTGAAAATGGTAGTTATAGTGAAGAAGAGGTGGACAAAAGTTTCATACAAATAGAAGGTTGCTTATTTTCGCCAAAAGCTAAAGAAAACGTGTTTATCCTTATGCATAATATGTTACAAACAGAGGGGTCAAAAATCAAGATAAATATGAGAGGTTGTTAGGGACCATGTCAGCTGTGCAAGAAAAAACTAGAAACGCAATGTCACGTAATGTTAGAGTGTGAAAAACAAGAAACAAATGTAGAAGGACTGACGAATTTATTGGAAAGTGTTACAGGTAAAAAAGATGAAATTAATTTAGAGAAAGCTGTGTACCTAAAAGTAGATGATGAGGCCTATACAAGGACAATAGTGTACATAGTATCGCTTTTTTTGTTATTGCACGTGGAAGCGAAAGGAAATGCAGAAGGAAGATTATGATGTGATAAATCGTGTGGAAACAAAATGAAAAAGGATAAGGATTATGAAGCGTAAGAAAATTGAGAACGTGTTTGGTATAAAGTAGAGGGAATAGTTTTTGTGTCTTGGTGGGCAAGGATGTGTTGTTAAAAAAAGGGGAAAAATAATAATAATAAAAGGAGAGTTGAGAAAAAATTATAGGGTTTAAGGTTTTACATTTGTATGATTTTGACTTTTTCATTTTGTGGTAAGGATCTAGGTAGAAGAGTAAAAAATGATGTTTTTAGTTTAGATATATTGAATCAGAGCAGATTTTAAGTTAAATATTTCGAACTTTTAATGAAGTGTTTGATTTTAGAGTTTAATTAGAATTTTCAGATTATAATAGTTAGCTTCAGGATTTGTTAAGTATTTTTAAGTTTATTTATTAGGTAAGATTTAAATCTAATTGAATAGTTATAGTAAAGGATTTTATGAATTTTTAGATTATAGATTTTGATTTGGTCTTTTTTTATTGTTTGTTTGGAATTTATTTTAAACTAGTGGAATTTATTTTATATGTTGAGGCAAGTATAATTCATCTAGATTTTGACATATTTAATTTTTAGGATTTGTTTGGAGGACTACTGTAGCTACCTAACAATTCAAGGCCCAGCAACAGTAGAGTTTGTTGAAATGTGATGTATTAAAAAAAAAAATGGTGTTATATTTTTAATTTTTCTTTTATTTATGTAAGCATAGTGAAAAGTGTTTTAAAGTGTTACGAGACAAATGGATGCATTTTAAAGCACGGAACCGTATAACTGTTGCAAGATTGTACTTTAATGCTCTATGTTCTAGGCATAAAGAAGGAGAACTTTTACTTCCTACCATGGGTAGTTCTACTGGGAATTTTTTCATTGTTGTATGGTAAATTAATGGATGGAGAATCGTATGAATGAAAAAAAAAAGTTTTTAGGAAAAAGACAGATAAAATGTACTAGGAGAGAAAAAACTATGTATGTGAGGAATTATAAAAGTGGAAAGCTATGGAACGTCGAGTAAGAGGTAAGATAGATAGGTAGTAAAGTGAAGGAATAATAGAGAAATAGGGACAAATTAGATTGCAAATAAGCAAAGTGTCTTAGATAAAAAAAAGAAGAAAGAAACTTCAATGTCAAAATCTTCAATGTCAAAATCGCCAAACAAATTTCAAATAACTAAATATCTAGTCAAAATGACGCATTGTACCGTGCCTCTTCGCACCATGCACAACGCACCCTGCGTGGCATTTCCACCTTGTCGTGCCTCTTTGCACCAATCAAAGTAAATTTTTGCCACGCGTGGCACACGGCAAGTGGGGTACATTATTACTGACATTTGGCGACCCCGTGATTAATCCGTAAATAAACCAGACCTAAATTATTCCCGAAAGAAACACAAATCTAGAATTCACTCACAAAAAAACGAAAAACACCATATTTTTGAGCCTACTCGTAAAGCCTAAATAAAAAAAAAGTAACATGCAAAATTGCATGGGTGTGTTATTATAAGGAATATGTTTATCAAGCTTTTGTCAAATCTGAGACCACGGATGTGATGGCCTGGTTGATTTTATATGATAAGAAGTAATTTTTTTCAAAAATTTACATTTCTCTTTTCTCTAAAACATAAAATTTTAGTAGTATTGCTTTGTTTCAGTGCCACCCAAAAATAGCCATCCTGAGAAATCAATCTCAAAAGTGGTTCAACTTCTGATATTATTTCCGACAGACGGACAAGATAGCCTCATTAATCCAAAGATAAGAATCAAAATAATATATAAACCGACTCTTATCCCGAGCTTGTTAATGACACATGAGACAGACCCAGGAAAAAACATACAATTCCCACAATCAACATCGCGTGCAAGCTCGAAACTTAGATGGATTCTGCGAGATAAAATACGTTTCACAATGTAATGAATGCAAACAAATTGACCTACTATCTTCAGATGGATGAAAAACAGTACTCAGTGTCGTGTCTCACTGTAATAAACGTAGGCAAGGCCATTTTCAAGGGGGGGGGGGGGTAGGCTTGACCACCCCGATATTTTTTTCGACTCATGAAAAACGTGACAAAAATACATGTAAACAAACTTTAGATGTTTTTTTTGTGAATACCCCCCCCCCCCCCCGAAATAGATAACCCCTCCCGAATAAAATCCTGGATAAATCTCGAGCATAGGCTATATCTTTTGTTTCCAGACTTTTGCAACACCCTATAAACTATAAAGGGTGCCTCAATAGTCTGAAATCCAAAGATGCATAATTTCAGCAAAGGAAAGTAAAGGATTCGGCACTTAAGTTTACAGTCCCTATCGCTGGTGCTAATCTCCGTTTCATGGCCCTTCAGCCAGGAAGTGCAATGGAGGGGGGTGGGGTGGGGGCAGATCCTGTTCTTTCACACACCCTTCCTGCTTACCTTCCCCAGATTTCTCCAGGTATCCATTTATAGCGGGGTCGACTCTGGCCGAGCTTACAGAGTCTGACCACTGACCCCCCTCCAAACCAAATAATCCAGCGACAAAAGGACTCAAACCTTATTTCCACGGGCAAGAGATTTAAAGTCTATCGTACAAACCACTCATAAAAAAGATGAATATTTTCAAAGAAAAAAATACAACGGAATTTAATTTAGGACAGTTAAAGTTCAATCGAAAATCCTTTCTTACTGGATTCCTAACTGGGGCCAGAATATTTTCCAGAATTATAATTTAAAGAGCGTTCAGGAATCCAACTATCACTAACTATAAGTAATTCTTTGTTATATTAATATGAATACTATAATACATAATACAAATAGTTAATATGGTGTCACATACGAAAGACACATATATTAAAAAAATCATATAATTCATGATGGACACATCTCAATAAAATAACTTATATTACTAGACACCAACTGTTGGTGAAAATTCATTGAACTATCAAAGAAGATTCAGGTTCTAGGAGGGCAAAATGTTTTCTAGAATTATAGTTTGAGCAGGACCGTATCCAGGATTTTTTTTTCGGGGGGAAGGGGGGTACAGAAAAACTTTTAAAACGCATCAAAAACTTGTTTATATTACATTTTTACGAGTCGGAATAACATTTGGGGGCAGGGTTCAAACCTCTTAGCCCCCCCTGGATATGGCATTGAATTTGATTGCCTTCTAAGAAAGTAGAAGGTAACCTTCAGCGTTTCTAGGAAGCAGCTGTTGCCTCCAGTTGCCAACACTAATTGTTCTTTCGATTATTCAATAATAAAAAAAAACGATTAATATAGGCTAATATAATATAAATTAATATAATCAAATGGTTGACACTAATTGTCTTTTGGAACACACCATTAACTAAATGGAAAATAGTCCAGCCAACATTTTAACGAGGATAAAATGAGAATAAAAGACTGGAGCTGTTCCAGTGCTGGGAGAAAAATCGGGGTCTCCATTTTTCATAAGCTCCTTCCTCCACACCTATACCCAGAAGGGAAACTCTGCTTGCTTGGCCTCATATAAAAATCGGGGCAGACCTTTCACGAATTTGTCTACCCAGAACCGTGACCAAAAAGGATGCTGTGCGGTGGCCTTGAGACGTGGCACCTCTAAACAGCCTAGTGAATGGCACAGCATTGTACTGGATCTTAACTAACGGATAGTTCTTCTAGGTTCGTTAATTTTTGTGTTTTATGGGTTGGGGGGTGTATAAAGTCTTCCAAGCTATGTTATTTATTATGAGTTGTTTCATCATTGTAGTATAAGATTTGTACCCATGAAATTTTAGCGTCAAAGGTAAAAGGTTTGTGATCACTTCTGCTGGACCTCGACTCTTTTTGATAGGAGAGAATCACCAGGCACTGGATGCTATTTAGTGACCAAGTGTATAAAACATTCAATCGACTGGATGTCTCGGGTGCTGCCAAGCACTCTGTGTGGACTTGAGAAGAAGGCATTAGCCCCTGACCTGCATTGGTGGGACTCAAAGCCGTACCCAGGGGGGGGGTAGAGGAGTTTGAACCCCCCCCCCCTCGGAATGTTTGTCTGACTTGTAAAAGCGTAACCAAAATGGACAAAAACAACTTTTTATGCATTTTTTAGGTTTATTCGTGTAACCCCTCCCCCAGAAAAAAATCTTTGAGTAACCCCCCCCCCCCCCCGAAAAAAAAAATCCTGGGAATGGCCTTGGCGGGACTCATTGCTTTTCTTGACACTATAATAATTTCAGTTGTTTGAATGATACGAAACTCGAAATATTTAACAGTAAGACCTTGAGTGATAGCTACCGGATTAACATTTTGACTGACAAAGTCCGGCGTTTAGAACTAGACTTGTTAGGAGTTACAGAAACCCCTCTTCTAGGGTTAGAAAAAACATACTTACGTGAAATGGAGGCTATTTTGGCAGGAAGTGGATATAATAATGAATAAGGAAGCTTCCAAGTTTTGCTTATGTTAGAGTGGTATGAATACTGAATTTTAGTTGCATACATATCACCAAAAAGTGCAAGGTACCGGTCATAGTGTATTGATTTATCCCCATTTAGAACCGACTGGGGGAAACTTAAGTTACTAAAATGAATTTTACATACAGTTACAGACAGGAATAATCAGACAAGATGCCAAGTAAAAATCTGCTTTTATTAGAAAATTTTAAAGGTCAGATGGTATCCTAGATGGTGTTAAAGGTAAATCTGGCGTAGGAAAGAAAACAGCAATGGCAACAGACTCTATTAATTTTGCTAAGTGCTTGAAATAGTACTCGCTGCTTTGGATTTTGGTTGTTGATGTTTGTTGTAGTTCTTTGCATTATCTATTGTTTTTTGTCAATATTGTCACAACTATGTTATCTTAAAGCTATTGTGTCGAATAAAGAAAGATATTCTATTATAAAACAAAAATCTTGCCCACAGGTGTCATAAATTAAACCTTTCGGTAAAATTCTAGTTTAAGGGGCTTTTTGCTATCTTGGAAAGTGGCTGAGTGAGGTGAATCAAAATATCAGAAATGTGTTCAAAGCCTTAAAGATTTCCTGAGAAAACATTTTGAAGCACATACCTCCACTCCTCCTCTCTCCAGAGGGCACTGACATTTGATGGCCTCTAACAATCTTCGTGTTTTCAAGGAGAACTTTCCAAAATGGGAATTCTGCTCAAGTGAGGCACAAGAAAAGTGGGTTGAACCCTATACATTTGCTCAATCCTAATTTATACGATTTATAAGACATATAAATCTATTTGGTAAGAATTGCATTTTCCGAAACTAAAGCCAATAAAACTAAAAATTAAAGTCAATAAAATACACATGTCATGTATGTAACCTTCTAATCCCTAAAGATTAGAAAAGGGGAGACATAGTAGCTTAGTAACATCTTCCCAGGGTATACTTTCAGTCCTGTATTCATTCCTAGAAGTATTATTGAACGTTCAAATAAACGTGGCGAATTCGTCCAAGAAAGTCCATATACTTAAATGAAAGTTAAGTTCATGTTTTCTATCCGTAGGATCCGTATGTCCAACGTTGTGGAAAACTCAATAGCCCCATAAACTTTATCCCAGATAGTAAATTAGTACCACAATTGCCAAACCCGGTTGAGACGTTTAGCAGTTTCTTAAGGCAAGGTAAATCTTAATTAATATAATACTTAGAACAAAACTTCCACTTTGGCCAATAGAGAGCAGAGCTCGATGTGTTAGGTGTATACATTGAACATAAGATAACATTAACTCTTCAAAGTAATACATCTTGAAACAAAATTAACAATATATCAAGAAAACAGGCAGAAAAAGGCAAAAAAGGCAAAAAAGATGAAAGAACAGAGAAAAAATAGTAGAGGCCATTCCAGAGCGAGTATAAGCTAAACCAAGATTAAAAATGGATCTAGCATTCGTGAGTCCCCTCACGAATGCTGGGGGATAAGACCTTGAGTGATAGCTCAAGGTCTTCAAGGTCTTATATATATGAGAATGCCCTTATTCTCAGCAAAGAATAAGGGCTCCTCTTTCTTTCATAGCAACTGCAAACCAAATACAGTGACCTTTTGCTTGCTGTTCAAAGCTTTTACCTGAAAATCACCTGTAACAATAGGAGATTATTCCTAAGGTTACTTCCTTTAAGTAAAAAATTCAGTTCTAGTTTCAGTTCTATAACTTAAAAAATTGAGTTCTAGTAGCTTAGAACTAAGTTATAGGTCGTTTTCAAAAGAGATGGTACATGTTGATGAGCAAAAATGACCAAGCAACATTGTTACATCAAAAAGCGTTATATTGTTATCTGAAACCGCTATTTTTGTATGTGAAATGTAACTTTGCACAAAACGTTCTATATTCTTATATGAAACCTTATATTGTTGTATGAAAAAGTGTTATATAAAACAGTCATATGAAAATGTTATGCTGTTATATAAAATATCGCGTAATGTGAAACCGTACGTATTGTTAGATGAAACTGTTGTATTGTTATATGAAACGTTATATTGTTACATGGAAAATTGGTATAATAATCCGTTATCATTTCAACTGAAAGTAAGGAGCAACATTAAACTTAAAACGAACAGAATTTATGACGTATGTGAGGGGGGTTGCTCCTCCTCAAAACCTCACTCTTTACGCTAAAGTTTTCAAGTACTTTTGGAAAAAGCTTCTTATTGTTCTACTTAAACGAACGGTATTTCGGGAGTCGTTCTTAAAGATTTGGGATAGAATTCAGACTTGAGCGTAAAGAGCGAGGTGTTCAGGAGGAGCAACCCCCCTCATATGCGTAATAATTTCTGTTCGTACTAAGTTTTGATATTGCTCTTTACTTTCAGTTTAATAAAAACTTGTTTGTTTTTTTAATTTAATTTCTGATCGTTTTTAAGTAATGCCATGAAATCTGGCTACACGTTCACGGATAAATCCCTCGTCCCCACGGACTTATTATCTAGATAATTCAATCCTGGTGAAAATTTACCCCGGACAATTACCAGTAACATCTCCTTGCGTAAAATTGAGTCGGCAATGAGAAAGCAAGACATGACAAGAATTTCGTATAGGAATTCTGGCGAACTTACCTAGTGTAAAATTTACCCCTGAAAAATGCACCACCTGTAAACTTCCCTTTCCATGGAAAATTATCCCGTGGAAAATCCTACCAGCAGAAAATGTACCTTCCCCCCTCCCAAAAAAATGTGTGCATGCTTCCCAATAACAAATATTATACATAAACACTGGGTAAATTTTGTAAGTTAAACACCTTTCCCTAAGGGCTGTGGGGGGTCATGATATGTCAAAAGGCATAGTTACTCGGCCTTTCAACTATACTGAGCAGAATTGCTATCTCAAAATTTTAATCGGACAATTTTGAGAAAAAAAGGGACGTGGGAGAGGGCCTAGTTGCCCTCCAATTTTTTGGGTCACTTAAAAAGAGCAATAGAACTTTTATTTTCTGTTCGAATGAGCCCCTTCGCGATATTCTATGGCCATTGGGTCGATAAGATCACCCCTGAAAAAAAAAAATAATACATAAAAAATAAACACGCATCTGTGATCTTTCTTCTGGCAAAATATACAAAATTCCACATTTTTTCAGACAGGGGCTTGAAAAGTCTACAGTAGGGTTCTCTGATACGCTGAATCTGATGTTGTGATTTTCATTAAGATTCTATGACTTATAGGGATTTCCCCTTTTTTCGGACATTGGGCAAATTTTCTCAGGCTCGTAACCTTTGATGGGTAAGACTAAACTTAATGAAACTTACATATTTGAAATCAGCATAAAAATTTAATTTTTTTAATATATTTACTGGTATCAAAACTCCGTTTTTTAGAGTTTCAGTTACTATTGAGCCGTTTCCCTCCTTACTTACAGTTCGTTACCACGAATTGTTTGATATATGAAATATTACGTTAGATGAAACGTTATGCGTATATTGTTATATGGAACGGTTATATAAAATCGTTAAAACATAATATTGGTATATGAAACGATTATGTGAAACCGTTATATTGTATTATGGAAACCGACTAGCATATCCAAGTGAAAGCAAAATTCTCTAGTCTTCCTAATAATTTCCAATCTACAAAATGTAGGTATTTTATTTTGGATGGGTATTTTAGATCCATACCTAAAAACGAGTATCGATAGTAAGTTCTTACCAGCGTACATTTTGAAAGGAAAATTTACTTTAAAAGGAAATATGCCGGACGGAGAGAGGAATTATTTAAACCCTAAGCCGAAAAAGAAACAAGCTGAGCATTCACCAAAAATTTACTCAAGGATTAATACTGATTCTCTGGTTGTATCCCACATTCCCTGGAGCTTGTTTTCCTTATTTTATTTTCTTTTATCGACATCGGCCAAACTCAGCACATACGAAACTGAACAAGCAAACGCTAAAAAGATGGTTGTCAGAAGTACAAATAACAGTTCAAATAGGGATAAATTCATTTATTCAACAGTGAAAACACAAAAAAAATAGATAATCAGCAATTTATATGCTGATGACGGTCAATGTATATGTGATCGAAATATCCAGATTTTTTGTTTTTGTTTTTTCACTTTCCAATAAAAGCATTTATCCCTATTGGAACTGTTGTTTGTACGTTATGGAGAGGCAGTGTGGTCTTTAAAAATATAGATGGTTGTCAAAAAATTAGGACTATGCTATCAGATCTGGGCTGAAAAAAAAACTTTAGAATCACGCATTTGACTTCAAAATCAAAGTCCTGAATCAAATTTCTTGAAGTCAATATTTTTTAAAAGTGGGCTTACTATTGCTGCTTGAATCATTTTTGCAACTTCACTTTTGCTTTTTCCTTTTATGATCTCCTTATTGATTTCCAACAGTTCGTCACCACTCTCCAAACTGCCATCAGCAGAGGCAGGTGTGTTATCAAATATCTACAAAGTTAAGGAAAATAAATAACAAAAAACTAGAGATAATAAGGAAACAAAGATTGAACCTTAAGAATAAGACTCTTTCTGAAATATAGTAAAAGAAAACAAAACTAGATAAAAATCAATACAAACACAGTCGCACACATTTTCATCTTTTAAGGGTGGATGCGGGTAGATATTTGAAGATTTTGGGGGAGAGATTAGAATCCAAAATATCAAACACTTAATTTTCATGCTTATATTTACAAAATTTCTGGAGATTCGTTCAGAATAGTCTGGGAGGGAGGGGGAGGATTTTCAACCCTGCTATACAAGTTAAGATACAAATGTCTTTGTGTAACTATGTCTTTGTGAATGCCAACCCTCCCCAGAGCCCTCGGAGCAAGGTCTGTAAGTTATGCAATTCACCAATTGTTAACATATAGTATTTGTTATTGTCAAAGGTGGACATGTTTGACCTTTAATGTTCAAAAAGATGAAAGGCATTCAGGTGAGCCTTTCAAAGAATGTTGAGGGTAGTTTTGAACTAAATCAAAACACGGTATATGCATACGGATTTGTCAAAAGGGTTTAAGTGAGAAATGACTGAGCATATTAACTTATAATTTTCAAGAAACGATGAGGAAGATTATCAATTGACCAAAAAGGCAAAATTTGCATGGTACTGCTACTACTACTACTATTATTACTATTATAAAACTACTGCAGTAGTTACTACTATTATATAATAGTAGTAATAGTTATTGCTATTACTACTATTATAAAACTACTGCTTCTGCGGCAAATACTACCAAGACTGAGTGTATTGTAGTGAAAATTTGAGGGAATGTTGAGGTAAAAGTTAAAATAAATCAAAACATACCATGTGTATACAGATTGTAAAAAGGGCATAACAGCTACATTTTTGGACCAGCTCACCATATCAAGATCAAACTTCCAGGGCATCATGAGGGAGATGTTCAACTGACCAAAAGGCGACATGTACATGCTACTACTGTTATTAATACTGCTGCTACTACTATTACTACTGCTCCAACACTACTACTGCTCTTACTGCTACCACTACTATTATGATACTAGTGCCATCAAAGCTAAGCATATGAAGGAGAAAATTTGAGAGAATACTGAGGGGAAATTTTTGCTAAATTAAAACGCACTATGTACCTGCAGATTGTCAAAAGGGCGTATCTAAAGAATAGGTTTGGGTGTTTCAAAAGGCAATATGTTAACACTAATGAAAACATAAAACTTTTTCACTTCTTTAACTTTAATAAATTCAAAATTATCAAGACTTTAAGGAATAAATATATTAAACTGTCAATTCAAATTCATTTGTTTTTTCAGTCAAGTGTAAATTCCGTTCTGGTTTTCAGAAGGCATGGGGGGTGTCAGCCCTACTCATGTTAATATTTACTTATTTTAAGTTTCATTCGGTTATTTATTGTGATTTCTGTTCGTTTCATATTGAATTTATTTGTTGATTGTGATTAGTGGTAGTTTTATGCTTGGAATATTATTTGAATTTATTTCTGCACATTTTTGGTTTAATGTAGCTCTTTATTTTTCTTTGAAAAACTTATTTTGTGTTAAAAGCTTTTTAAATTAATATAAAGAAATAAAGAAGTCAGAATGGAAAACAATATCATCAAACAGCTGAAAAAATTGGAAGAAGATCACTAAATTACTAAAAACTTTTAAAGAGCAGATCGGCATGTCTTATACAGCCTTGCTGTACACCTCATACAGCAGGGCTTCTTTTACCATTATATATGGATTGTACCATATTCAGAAATCTGTTTCAGTTATATATGGACAGTACCATAAAAAGAAACTTGTTTCGGGTCGTTACAATGTGAGGAATGATTATAAAACAAACTAAATTTAATAATTTGAATAAGAGATGCCAGGGAATTCGCTAAAACTTAAGGTTGGGACACCACAGCCTGGGTATCCTAAATCTTGGCACAGTCAATTACATGGCAATTTGAACTGTTTCTTCAGTTTTTTTTTCTATTTTTGAGTCATTGTCTAGTGGTGCTGCTACTTGTCTTCATTGGCTTTACTATTATAGTGTTGTCTCTGATACAGAGATAATTAAAATTCTTTGATATGGAAGGCTAAACCCAAAAATAGCCCTCCAAATCAAAAATTTTAACTATTTTCAGTATTTGCAAGGACTTTCAAGACAAGGAAAGAACATTCAAAAACTCAACAGGTAATGAATTGCATCCTTAAACCTTGATCCTCATCTTCCAGTGTCTCTCCTAGTTTGGTGGTTGCTGATGTCATTGTTAAGGGCAAAATGAAACTTTAATAAGCACTCACCACCAATTTTGTCAATGCTGGAAAAATAGCTATTTCTTTAGTCAGCTCCTCTCCTTCTGAACCAATTTTAACCGATTCATTATCAGTCTTTCCCTAGCACCCGTTAGTCTATTGACTAACGTCCATAAATATCCATAGTCTATTGACCCTGATTGTATACTCTTCAAGGTAGTAAATTCATTCTTCTTTCAACCACTCTGCCTTTAATCAAACATGTAAAGCTATAATTGGAAAATAGAATTTTTACCATTTCACTTCAGCAAACTCAAGTTACTGTTTTATATACAGGTGAACTTCAGATTGTCCAGGCTAATTCTAGGCTAATTATACTCTCGGATGTTTGAAAATCTTTTGAATCATTGGATTATCAAAATTTAATTTTTACATTATTTCAGCATTGTATAAAAGGGAACACTCGCACCTGGTTTGACACTTATTTGCCTGGACGGGTGATCTCCATGGATCCTCTTTTCTGCTCACCATCTCAGTGGCGGAGATAGATGGGGGGGGGTCTGTTCCCAGGCACAGCCTCTGAGGGGGCGCCAAACTGAGTTTTAATTTCGTCAATACTATAATCTACTCATACTGTGGCAGTGATAGTAGGGCAACAAACCAACACTGTTCCAATAAACCGAAATTCTAGCAATGCCTCTGTACTTTCTAAGGTTAAGTTTGGTATCCTGCAAGGTCCAATCCGTGGACCAGTTGCTCTTGATTTCGGTTAATGACAAAACAGGGGCAGCGATAAATCAAATACTTACAGCTTGTTATTGTCTATGTCACTCCAAAGTCTTTACACATTAAAAATGTAGATCACCATCAATAAAAAGAGACATTCTAGTTGCTTTTATTGACAACAGTCCATTCCATGTTTCTGCCAGAACTGAGCCTGAGATCCACAACTAATTGTTTGATTTAAAAGAGAGGATAATTCTTTGTTTTGATGCAAAGTGCCCAGCCCTAAATGCTGATAACACCTAGCATGAGGATTAACATGGTGAATTTTTCTTTTGGATGAGATTTCGTTGAATAAATAAACACTCATCAATGGGACTAAACCTCACTTTCGATGTTGATTTTCCATCAACTACTATTCTGCCAACAAAATAATTACAAACCTGAACTACATAAAGACAGGGACAATATGGGGATCCACCACCAATGCTTATTCCAATCAAGTTGTTCTCATTTTTCTCCAAGGTTATAACTGATGATGTGACAACCAAGCCCCTGAAAAAAATACATACTAGAAAACAGTACATATTTTTCTAAATAAATTCAAATAGTTATCATCACAGGATCATAATAAATTATTGTTTACCACTAGGCTACTACTATTAATACTTAAAAAAATAATAATTTGGCTAAAAATATCTCCTTGTCCATTCTTGGCATCTAGCCCCTAAAAAAAACTTCTAAATGGTTTAAGAAAATAAGTCCTAACTTAAAGCAAAAATTCTTTTTCAGTTGAAAAATAAATGATTTTATTTTCATTTTGCTCATTTGCTCAAATGAGCAAAATGAGTTTTGCTCATTTGATTTTAGTGGCGTTTTAATTACCAGTTACTTCACCAGACTCACTACAAGTTGGCACATGACAGTTTGATTGTTTTGCTAAACTTGCAATTATATTTTTATCTCTGCCAGCAAACAATCTTCTGCAAACTATAAATTTACTGGCAACCAGCAATAATTTTTCCATTTCTAATCTTCTAAGTAGAAATTGAATGTAACCCCTTTAGGAGTAATTTCCAAAGAGTATCCTATGGGATGCACAAGAACAATGTAAATTTGGTATTTTACAATGGATTTAATATGGAATAAACGCTACTAAAATCACTGTCACTGCAGAACATGAAAATTCCAAGCAAGCTTAAGATTAATTTGTGAAAAACTAGTGACAATTAGTTTTGACAGGAAGCAAACTGATCAGTCTAATGATAGATAATAGATCAAAAGAATCTGCATATAATATTTTAGTGAAATAGACCCCTTCAGTTCTTGCTATTACCGATTATGAACATGCACTTGATTCAGCTTATAGAAAAGTGTGAGTCAAGTTCCTACACTTGTATTGTACAAGCTACTAGATAAAACCTGGTAGCTTGTATATCAAATATATCAAATTATATGAATTATGTTGATGGACTTAGCCCAAAGAAACAGCAGAAGAAGAAAAAACATCATGAGCTATAGCTTTGTAATGGGGTTCCAGACATATTTCAGCTAAATCTTAGCTTACTGAATTGAAAAATTGTGTCAAGTGATCTCATTTAAATTGTAATTTTTGTTTTGAGTTGTTGAATTTACATAAATAATTATCCATAGAATTATCGTGTGGAAAGGACCAGCAACTTGCACCAACAACTCCATCCCTTCTAAAGGTCCTACCATAGCATCTTTAACCTCACAACAGATGTTACCCTCCATACCTCTTTCTGATTAGTTGAAGTCCTATTAAGAATCATCAGATGCTTACAACCTGGATAACCAAATAAAAATATATGAAGATGCTGTGAAGGAAGTGGGATTTTGAAAGGTCATGCCTACCTTAAAATATAGAAAAAAGAAAAAAAATCACACAAATCAGAATTAATCTTCTTGCATCAAAATAATGATCATAGTCTTTTTAATTAAGAAAATGAGCATTCTTTTAAACTAAAAAAAATGTCCTCATAAGAATATGGAATTTCAAAAGCATTTTCACTACCAACATTAAATCAGAAAGGTCAATTCTTCTGCTGGTTTATGAAGCAGAAATGAAGAGAAACTTACAAACACAAATAGTCTCAGAAACAATTGAATCGAACTTGAATTTTGTCCCCATCTAAACAAATTCACCAAAATTGCAGTTTACAATCTTTCCATGAACAATCCTACCCAAATCCTAGGTAATAGTTTGTTCAGTTCTAAAGGAAATCTTGTCCCTGTATCTAATATTAAACAGAATGATACTAATGGAAAAACCTTAAGTAAATATTACTCTTTCAATCTTAAAGAAAAAAGTAGATTCTGCAGCCCCATTTTTCCCATTCAGTCAAAGAAAAACTTAAAACCCATGCACAACAAACCGATCCAATGTTAAGAATGCCTAAAAGTTGGTTATACTACACTTCAGGTTTGGAAACTTGCTATATATGCCACTATCCCTAAAGCAAATTATACTGTGCCCAAGGTCTTGCCACATGCATTTACTACAAGGGTTCTTAAATAATAAAGCTGCTTGTCCCACATACAAAAAACAAATTGAATCCAACCTGAAATTTTTCAAAAGTAGACAAAATCTTTGACTTCAAGCTGTTATTTATTGCTTATAAAATAGTTTGGTCTAGGTAAAGATGCAGAACAAAGGGCCTGTTCAAACAAACACAGTACCAAGTTTGCCTTTTGGTAAAAGTGGCTAATTGGTTTCATGCAAAAACAAACTAACAAGAGGTAATAAATAAATACAACTGTTATCTTCATTTAGGTTTTATAGCTGATTTGATTACTTTACTGGCTAACATTATATGGCATTGGTTGTTTTATTTATTTTTTTAATCCCTTGGACAAATTTGAGTTTCCTCTCTTACCAGTTTCCCATTGCATTCTTTTTAGGCAGTTTTATTGTATATATTAGGAATAAAACTACCCATGATATGTAATTCTCTTAGGTCTTTCAATGTTGAACAATATATTCTGAGGAATTTAGGGGCTAAAATAATTTGTATGAGAAACAATAGCAAAATCCTATTAAAGTTAAGGAATGGAATTTACATAGATGCCAAAAACAAACTAACAAGAGGTAATAAATAAATACAACTGTTATCTTCATTTAGGTTTTATAGCTGATTTGATTACTTTACTGGCTAACATTATATGGCATTGGTTGTTTTATTTATTTTTTTAATCCCTTGGACAAGTTTGAGTTTCCTCTCTTACCAGTTTCCCATTGCATTCTTTTTAGGCAGTTTTATTGTATATATTAGGAATAAAACTACCCATGATATGTAATTCTCTTAGGTCTTTTAATGTTGATTAAATAAAAAAAACAAGTTTTTTAAACTGAAAGTAAGGAGCGACATTAAAACTTAAAACGAACAGAAATTATTCCGTACATGAAAGGGGCTGTCCCCTCCTCAACGCCTCGCTCTTTATTCCGTATATGAAAGGGGCTGTCCCCTCCTCAACGCCTCGCTCTTTACGCTAAAGTTTGACTGTCTCACAATTTTTTTTTTTAAACAATAAAAAACTTTAGCGTAAAGAGCGAGGCGTTGAGGAGGGGACAGCCCCTTTCATATACGGAATAAAGAGTGAGGCGTTGAGGAGGGGACAGCCCCTTTCATGTACGGAATAATTTCTGTTCGTTTTAAGTTTTAATGTCGCTCCTTACTTTCAGTTTAAAAAACTTGTTTTTTTTATTTAATTTCTGATCGTTTTTTAGTTAATGCAGCTTTTATTTGCATAAAAATTTTACTTTTCTTTTGCTAAATGAATGTCTTTACAAATTAACTTACGTAACTAACTTCTATATTCGTATATTTTTCTTCTGGCAAAAATTCAAAGTTGCAGATTTTTGCAGATATGAGCTTGAAACCTATGTAATAGGGTTTTCTGATACGCTGAATCTGACGTTGTGATTTTCATTAAAATTCTTCCACTTGTAGGGGATGTTTCCCCCTCTTTAAAAAATCGAGTAAATTTCCTCAGGCTTGTTGCCTTTGATGAGTAATACTAAACTTAATCAAATTTATATATTGAGGATCAACATGATAAAAAAATTCTTTCTATACATTTATTGACAGAAAAATTCCATTTTTAAAAGTTTAGATTACTTTTGATCCGTATAGCTTGTTTTTTTATTGTTTTTTTTTTATTACGGATATGTTATTAAGTATATGAAGGGGTTCTGCCCTTATTCAATACCACGCTCTTTAAGTTTAAAGTTAAAAAAAAATTTGATTCACAAACCCCTGAATCACAAAGGCCGTTTAATTAGAATAGATAGCTCTTTTGAAAGCACTAAAAAAAACTGTAGCTTAAAGAGCGAGGTATTGACTTGGAGGAGAACCCCCTCACATACGTTATAATTTCTGTTCGTTTTAAGTTCTAATATTCTTTCTTACATTTCAGTTGAAAAATTTGGTTTTTTTTATTTAATTTCTGATCGTTTTTTAAATAATGCTTGGAAATCCGGCACCCCCTTCATAGAAATGTCCCTTACCCCAAAGAAACATCCTCCACGGAAATATTCTCCAGAGTAACTCCCTCCTCTAGCCCCCCTCCAGAAAAAATCCTTCCTGAAAATGGTTGTATACTTCCCAATAACCAATAAATAATGCTGGCAAGTCCGGCGCCCCCTTCATGGCGATTTCCCTTCCCCCATGAAAACTTCCTTCATGAACAGATCCTCCAACATAACCCCCGACCCACCCATCCCTCCCACTAGCAGAAAAAAAACCTCCTGAAAACTTCTGTATACTTCCGAATAACCAATACTATATGTTAACATTGGGTAAAGTTCATATCTTTTAGCCCTCCCTCTGGGTACTTCGGGGGATTAAGTCATCCCAAAAGACATATTTATCATATTTTCGACCATGCTGAACAAAATGGCTATCTCAAAATTTTGATCGGGTGACTTTGGTAAAAAAATTAGCGAGGGAGGGGGCCTAGTTGCCCTCCATTTTTTTTGGTCACTTAAAAAGGGCAATAGAACTTTTAATTTCTGTTCCAATCAGCCCTCCCACGATTTTATTGGACCACTGGTTCGATACGATCACCCCTGGAAAAAAAAAACAAAAAAAAAAACAAACAAAAAAACAAAAAAATAAAAACGCATCCGTGATCTTTATTAGGGCAAAAAAAGTAAAATTACAAATTTTTTTAGATAGGAGCTTGAAACCTCTAAAGTAGGGTTATATGATACGCTGAATATGATGGTGTGATTTTCATTAAGGTTCTATAACTTTTAGGGGTCTTTCCCCCTTTTTTGAAAATCAGCCAAATTTTCTCAGGCGCGTAACTTTTGATGGGTAGCTCTAAACTTGATGAAAGTTATATATTTGAAATCAGCATTGAAATCTGATTCTTTTGATATATCTATTGGCATCAAAAACCCGTTTTCTAGAGTTTCGGTTACCATTGAGCCGGGTCGCTCCTTACTTACAGTTCGTTACCACGAACTGTTTGAACAATATATTCTGAGGAATTTAGGGGCTAAAATAATTTGTATGAAAAACAATAGCAAAATCCTATTAAAGTTAAGGAATGGAATTTACATAGATGCCAAAAACAAACTAAACAAAACACCATAAAGACAAAAATATAGAGCCATTTGGTTCTCAATCCAAAACTGTTTCCAAATCACATGCTCTTATGACAACTGCATCTTCCCCCCTCCCTTCCCCCCTATGCCCGAATGTAGCCCTGGAACATATAATTTACAATAGTTACCTGTTCTTAACCTGTTTTTCTTTCAAATTAGCATTATATAAAAACTGTTAATCAAAAATTTGAACCAAAAATAATGAAAATGACAAATCTCAGCAAAATTTTGTATCCAAGCATTAGGCCTCCCTAAAGTTGTCTCCCATTAGGCAGAGGAATGGGATGCGACTGTCAGAGTATTATATATTATTTTTGGGATACACTGAATGAGGAATTAAATAGAACTATTATTTCTTATTATAGAATCTAGTTTAAGAAAGGAGTCTTGCACCAAAATAACCTAGGATAGCATATAATAATTTGAGTAATTGAACCATTTACAAACACTAGCCTACATTTGGAATGAGCATTAAATAGGGAATCAAATGGTGTATTCCTTTCTATGTTTGTGGTCTGGTTTCTGTATTATACTAAAATTTATCATACTATTTTGAAGATATTATGCTTCAACAAATTTCCTGGGCCCTAATTTTGACTACCTATCTGTTCCCTGATTATTTATTTTCCCAAGCTCAACAGCATTCCCAGACATTAAAAAGCTACTAAGATGTAACTTTTGTTGTACATCCATTTATAAAGTTCAAGTAACACACCCCTAATAGCCTACTTTTCCAAGATAACAAAGAGCTGTTACAAAAATACTAGAATTTTGCTATATGTAGCCCATGACAAAAATAAAACAGAAAATAACAGTAAACCTACTTTGTCAGGCCGAAAAAAATTGACCATCTAATACTTTTTCCAAATATATTATCACTGCAGTAAAAATTGTATCCTAGATTCCCCCCTGATAGAGCTACATATAGCCCTAGGCCATATGCAAAATTTTTCTGATTTTAAAGGTTTGTATTACTATTTATGCTTATTTCTTGTCAATTAATTAAAAACTATCCGAAAATAAGTTTTTCAAAGAAAAGTGAAGGCCATTTTAAACTTAAGCTCAGCAGATACAAATACATTTTAAAATTCAAACTCAAAACGACCAGAAATTACTATTTAAGAATAAATGAAACCCAAAACGAACAGAAATTAAATAAACATTCATAACAAAAACACACAACAAGTAATAATATAAATGAATAAATAGATCTTAAAGAGAGTAATGCTTAGATTGAATATTAAAATCAAGCTTAAAACGAAAAAAAATTTCCTATTGAAGTATAAATGAAACTTAAAACGAACAGAAATTAAATAAACAATCAATGCAAACAAACATACAATAGATATTAATGTAAATTAATAAAGAAATCTTAAAACGAATGAAACTTAAATTGGATATGCAAATCAAGCTTGAAACGAACAAAAATCACCACAAACAAGAGTTTGGGTATGACCACCTTCTCTCACTGTAAAAGTCTAGAACCTACTGTGTCATTGGAACTTTACTGAAAACCAATTTTATGACAAATATTTTTTTGTACTTAATATTGAAAATAAACATTACAATTATAGTAACATTTTGAACTGATGAGCTTTCAGCAATTAGTATCATTATACATCAAATATTCAGCTTAATTTATTAGCGCTTTTTAAAGTTGTTAAAGACGAATATAGTTTCCCTACAAACAAGTATTTGGATACTGCCTCCTTTCCTAACTGTAAATAAAAACCAAAAGCCTGCTGCGTCATTGGCGCTTAACTGAAAACGGATTATATTACAATTATTTTTTTTCTAGTTATTACAGTATTGAAAATAAAAATACAATTACAGTCAAATAAATTCTTGAACTGATGGATCTTTCAACAATTAATATCATTATACATCAAATATTCAATTTGACGTTGTTTATACTTTCCCAGACTGTTCAAGACGCATATAGTTTTCAGTAAAGCGCCAATGACGCAGTAGGTTTTAGACTTTTACAGTGAGAGAAGGAGGTCATACCCAAGCACTTGTTTGTAGTGATTTTTGTTTGTTTCAAGGTTGATTTCTCTATTAAATTTAAGTTTCATTCGTTTTTAAATTTATTTATTAATTCACACTTATATCTATTGTAGGTTTGGTTGTATTGATTGTACATTTAATTTCTGTTTGTTTTAGGTTTTATTTGAACTTCAATAGGAAATTTTTTTTAGTTTTTAGCTTGATTTTAATATTGCATCTCAGCCTTACTCGCTTTAACATCTATTTATTCATTTATATTATTACTTTTTGTTTGTTTTTGCTATTATTGTTTATTGAATTTCTACTTGTTTTGTGTGTCTTTTTTTCTCTAATATTAGTTCCTGGTCGTGTTTAGTTTTAATTTTAACAGTTAATTTTATAAGCTGTTCTTAATTTTCAAAATGCCTTTATTTTTATTTTAAAAAATTATTTTTAATAAAGTTTTTAATTAATTTTTTTTAGTTTTTGGTTGCAAAAAATTTCAGGTTTTTAAAAATTCCTTATTTCAAAATCAAACTTAAAAAAAAAAAAAAAAATCAAATATTCATCAAAGTATCAAAACTGATATCAAAGTGAAAAAGTGGGTTTGTGACAACCTCGGAGTTTTTATTATCTGATGTTTGAATAATTTTTAACAAAATTGCTATCTCGAAATTTGTATAGGATGGGTTTGGGGAAAAAGGGCGTGGGGAGACTAGATTAATCTTCGGTCTCTTTTGACTCTTTAAAAGTGAACTAGAACTTTCTATATTCAATCAAATGAGCCCCCTCTGAAGTTTATACAAGTATCCCTTCTATAAGAACCATATATACCCCCAGAATATAACTTACAACGCCTTTCTCTGGGTTCTGGGGGGTTTTGTCAACCCTGGAGTTTTAATATCTGATGGTTGAACTATTTTTATAAAATTGATCTCCTCAAATTTTTATTGGAGGGTTTTATCCATCCGAAAAACCCAAAGACGTGGAGGGCGGGAGGGGCTAGTTGCCCTCCGATCTTTTTTCACTTTGAGAAAATGAACAACAACTTTTAATTTCCATTCAAATAAACCCTCTCTGAAGTTTATAGGAGCATACCTTCCATAAGAATCATATATGCCCCCCAGATCAATACTTAACACGCCTGCCCCAGTCCTGGGGGGGGGGAGTTGTGTCGACACAGAAATTTTTTTTATCTTATCTTTGAACTATTTTTAACGAAATGACCATACGTAAAGGAGTTTTCGTTATATGATCTTTGAAATATTTTTAACAAAATGACTACCTCAAATTTTTTATCAGATGTATTTGGGGAAAAAGGGCTTGGGGGGGGCCAGTTGCACTCTGATCACTTTTGACTCTTAAAAAGGGCACTAGTACACTTGATTTTAAATCGAATGAGCCCCCTTTGAATTTTTTAAAACGACTCCATGATTATGAAGTGCCTCTGGGAAAAAATAAACGGAGTATGGGGGGAGGCTAGCTACCTTTCGATTCTTTTGAACTCTTAAAAAGGGAATCAAAACTTTTAATTTCAATTAAATGAGCCGTCTAGGAAGTTTATACGATCATCCCTTCCATAACAACCGTATATGTTCCCAGGGCATAACTTACAACGCCTAACCCCAGACCCTGGGGGGCTGTGTCGAAACCGGAGTTTTTTGTTATCAGAAGTTTGAACTATTTTTAACAAAATGTCTATCTCAAAATTTTTTCTCATGCATTTGGGGCGTGGAGGAGGGGGGCTAGTTGCCCTCCCTTCTCTCTAGACTCTTAAAAATTGAACAAGAACTTTCAATTTCCAATCAAATGAGCCCTCCCGAAGTTTATACAAGCATCCCTTCCATAATAACTATATATGCCCCTAGAGCATTACTAATAACACCTGCCTCCGACCCTGGTGGGTTGCGTCGATACAGTAATATTTCTTATCTGACCTTTGTACTATTTTTAATAATATAGGCTAATATAAAAATTTTATCAGATTTGCTCAGGGAACAAACGGTGTGTGTGTGTGTGTTGCCTTAGAATCACTTTTGACTATTAAAAAGGGAACTAGCCATTTAAATTTCCCATCGAATGAGCCCTTTCTGAAGTTCATATGACAACGTTGTCTAAACAAAATCTTATATGCCCCCAGGGCATAACTTACAACCCCTGCCCTGAGGGCTGTGGGGGAGTGGTCATCATCAAAGACCTATTTTCCAGACCTTAAAACTAAGTTTAATAAAATGGCTATCTTAAAATGTTCATTAGACTTGTTTGAGGGAATGATAAGCGCGTGGGGCGGCCTATTTGCCATCCAATCGCTTTCTAGTATCAAAAAGGGCACTAGCCTTTCGAATTTCCAATCGAATGAGCCTTTTTTGAAGTTTCTACGACGACACTTTCTATAAAAACCTTATATGCCCCCAGGGCATAACTTACAACCCTTGCCCCGAGGGCTGTGAGGGAGTGTCCTCCTCAAAAACATGTTTTCTATCTGGAAATCAACTACACTGAACAAAATGGCTATCTCAAAATTTTTATTGGATGTGTTTGGGGGAATGATGGGCGTGAGGGGGGGGGGGGGTAGTTGCCCTCCAATCACTATCGACTATTACAAAGGGCGCTAGCCCTTTGAATTTCCAATCAAATGAGTCCTTTTTGAAGTTTCTACAACAATGCCTTCTAGAAAAACCTTATATGCCCCCAGGGCATAACTTAAAACCCTTGCCCTGAGGGTTGTGGGGGAGTGTCCTCCTCAAAAACATATTTTCTATCTTGAAATTAATTATGCTGAATAAAATGGCTATCTCAAAATTTTGATGGAATGTGTTTGGGGGAATGATGGGCGGGGGGGGGGGCTAGTTGCCCTCCAATCACTTTCGACTATTAAAAACGGCACTAGAACTCTCGATTTCCAATTGGATGAGCCCCCTTTGAAGATTCTACGACCACCCCTTCCATATGAAGTGCCTCTGGGGAAAAAAAATAATAATAATAAATTATAAAACATTGGAGCCGTATAGCCTTTACTATAGGCAACGCTATAGCGTTGCCTCTGATAGTTGGCTCCTTAATGCAAAATAAAGCAAATTAAAAAAAGGAAACACACACACAAATGCAGCATACTTTTATATACAGCCTAGTTTGGGACTACATCCAACCTTATTTGAGGGTAAAGGGATAGAGGTAGCTGGGATGCACTTGTAAGGATACTTGACTTACTTGACTTAAGGCTCATGCCACGTTGGGGGTGGCGTAGAGAGCGTCGCAACTCTGCTCCTCCAGGCTGACTGGTCTACTGCTATCAGTGGGGCCTCTTTGACAGCAATGTTAGCTATCTCAAGGAATTTGTTGAGGCTATCCTTCCACCTAGTCTGAGGTCTGCCCCTCGGGTGAGACCAGCCATGAGCTTTAGCATCAAAATCGTAGACTATTCGGGCTGGGGTTGTCGTCGGCATACGCAGGAGGTGTCCGAACCATCTGAGAGTACGATGCGCTATTTGGACGGAGAATGGTACTTGGGAGGTGAGTGCGAGCAACCTTACGTTGCTTACAAAATCATCCCATGGAAGTACCTGAATCCGACGGTGCTGTTTCATCTGGAACACGTCTATCATGCTGAGGGTTGTTGATATGAGAGAACAGGTTTTCGCTGTATAGAGGGGGACAGAGCTTACGAATGCGTTATAAATTCATATCTTCGTGCACCTAGATATATGCGGCATACTCTAGAGATTATCGAGCCTTCCGACGATAGACGAGGCTTTGGAATTCTGCTGCACACCTCTTCCTCTATAGAGCCTTCATTAGACAGCACACAGCCAAGATAAGTGAAGTTATTTACAACTTCAACAGGAGCTCCGCAAACAGTTATGTTCTCAGGGAGTGAGACTGGGCTTGGGGGTTCAATTGCCATTATCTTCGTCTTAAGCCAGTGTATTTTCAGCCCCACTTTAGCTGCCTCTTCCTGAAGAACTTCCAGAGCGTCAGTCAACTGGTCGATCGAGTCAGCAAGGAGACCAAGATCATCTGCGAAGTCAGCGTCTGTCAGAACGCGATCTCCAAACTGCAGACCAAAGGGCAGGCGATTTGTTGTTCGTGTCATGACATGGTCTATCACGCAATTGAAAAGTTCCGGGGCGGCAGCACACCCTTGTCGTACACCGGTTTTGATGCCGAATGTCGTGCTCTGTTTGCTGTTGACTTGGACGCAACCCACGGTCTCTTCGTAAAGCTTTTTAAACAACTTGCAGTATTTGTCTGGTAGACCATTTGATCTAAGGATCAGCCAGAATGAGTCGCGGTCCACTAAGTCAAACGCAGCCCTGACGTCCACAAAGGCTACATAAGCTTTCCTCCGGAATTCCTTCATCTTCTCAATTAACTGGCGCAGGGTAAAGATTTGTTCGACAGTGGATCTCTCGGGCATAAAACCCGCCTGCTGGACTCTCCTCTTTCTTCTGAGGATGCTCGTGCATCTATCCAGCAGGGTCATAGCAAAGAGCTTTCCAGGCACTGAAAGTAGCGTTATACCTCAGTAGTTTGAACAGATGCTCTTGCTCCCCTTTCTCTTCCATAAAGGCAGGATTATACCAGCTCGCCAGTCCTTCGGGATCCATTCTGTATGCCAAACCACAGAAAACAGAATATGGAGCCAAAGTAGCATCGCTGGTCCGGCATACTTCAGGAGCTCAGCAGATATTCCACATACGCCTGCCGCTTTGTTGTTCTTCAAACGTATTACTGCTGTGTAGATTACTGATGACGTGAAAGGAGTTTCTATGTCACTTGTCAGCAGTTCCTGGGTGCTGGTGGCTAGGCTGATGAGTTCCTGGTCAGTCTGCGTTACGGCTTCAGCGTTGAGGAGGCCCGACAAGTGGTCTTTCCATCGACTGACCTGGGCAGCTTCGTCACTGAGCGGCTGACCATCCAAAGAGACGACAGATTCAACCGAGGGGGCTATGTCGCCTGTTAGATCACGGAGATGCTTGTAGAGACTGCGAACGTCACCTTTCTTGGCTACGCCCTCTAGCTCATGTGCCTTCATTTCCACATACAGCTTCTTGTCTCGCTGTATCAGTTTGTTGTAGACCCCATTAAGGCTTCTATAGGTTGGCATGTCACCAAGTAACCTCGCCTGGCGTCTCTGTTCTATGACG
This sequence comes from Artemia sp. Qi Xiang Cuo, assembly GCF_049724085.1. NCBI lineage: Eukaryota > Metazoa > Arthropoda > Branchiopoda > Anostraca > Artemiidae > Artemia > Artemia sp. Qi Xiang Cuo. The sequence goes on along the minus strand of NC_142810.1, from coordinate 17,593,592 downwards.
TCAAGCGTATCCGACTGAATCCACGCTTTATTAGCACGCTTTTTCCGACCAACATTTGCTGTCGCTGATTCCAGGACATTCTTTTTGAACGAGAGCCATGCGTTTCACAACTTTCAAATGGCAGGAGTGCGTCGAAGCGGTTCGAGACATCAATGGCATATTTCGACCGTATCTTCTGATCACAGAGGCGAGAGACATTGATCTTGGCTGGTCTTGGTTCTGAGCGATGGGCTTTGAGCCTTAGTCGCATGTTAGCGACAACGAGGCGATGGTCAGTGTTGTCAATCTCAGCTGCCCTATACGTCCTGCAGTTACTGATTGAAGACCTCCATCTCAGTGACATGATGAAGTAGTCGATCATTTTTTTGGTATGGCCATCATTACTATACCATGTATATTTGTGAATGTCCTTCCTTGCAAACATGGTATTCGTAATCACAAGGTTGTGCATGCTGCAGAGTTGTAGAAGCTTTGGACCATTGTCATTTAGGGAACCCGGAGTAACTGGTCCAATGACTTGTCGCCATAAGTCGTGGTTGTCGCTCACAGTTGCATTAAGGTCACCCAGGAGAATGACAATATTGTGAGGGGATATCTTAGACAATTCATTTGTCAGGGCAGAGTAGAAAATGTCCTTTGTTTTGGTGTCAGCTTCGTTTGTCAGGGCATAACAACAAGGACCGTCATTTTTCCTTGCTTGTGATTAAGTCAAGCACTAGCGATTCTATCCGAGATGGGAGTGAATGACAATAGACACTTCTTGGATTTGTCATCAAGAACTAGTCCGACTCCATTTCTTCTGGTGGTTGTCTGGCCAGACCAGAGAATTTTATATTTAGAAAGATTGATAAGAGCAGTGGTGCCAGTTCATGTAGGGGGGGAGGGCAATTACCAATTTCCATTTCCTGCCAAATGAGCCATTAAACAACCCTTTATAATGTTTCAGTGTCCTGCTAGCTGCAGAGATGAAGAAACAGAAAAATAGTTGCTTTCAATGCAGAATATTGTGGTTGCACCCACTCTCCTTGTTTTTGAAGCCAATGGATTTTCCTTGTTGTTCAAGCCAAGGAACTGTAAGTTTCCTTTATAGGGTTTTCAGACAAGGCAGTTCTAATGGTGTACTTTATGGTTCAATCTGACACCATTTTTAGGAGTACACTGCTATTTAATAGCTGTGAAAAAATAGAGCACAAAGGTTTCAAATAAAAACAAACCAGTTAGCCAGCCTTGTTGCTTTAATATAGCACATAGCTAAAATAGAAAATAGCTATGAAATAGAAATAAGAAAGTATTTTTCAAAGTCTAGGGGGTGGGAATAATAATTGCCTGCAATTGTCCCCCCCCTCCTTAATTGGTGCAACTACTTAATCGGTAATCAAAGTTGCATATTCATTTTGAAGCTAGCAAATTAATAAAGAAAAGAAAAAAGTTACTTTGCATAAAAAGTGAATCTGTCATTGAAGTTTATCTCCTCTTGTTAAGGAAACACAACAAGAGCAAAAGAATCCATTTGATTCTTAGTCAACATTCTAAATTTAATGGTCACTACCCAGTGACATCAGTTCACAAAATCTAGGGAGGTATTTTTCAAAATCTGGGGGGAGGGGGGTTAAGAGATGTCTCCTAATCCCCCCACCCATATTTGAAGCCACTAATAACTGCATTTGTCACTAGTAATATACTTAACTGCTGTTTTTCACTACATGGATTACAATATTTCTTTTTCTAATGGGAATTAGCCTACTATTAACAACCAATCAACAGCATTATGACATTGAAAAAGAACTGAGAACAGCTGGATCAATATATTACATCGGAGCCAGCATGGGGGGGGGGCCGGGGGCACATGCCCCCCTGGAAATTAGGGACTATAAAGTAATTATAAGGACACCAAAGGAAAAAAGAGCAGAATAGGGGAAAACATGGGAAAAATGTGTGTTGCTCCATTATTGGCTACCTGCCAACAGATTTTGACCCTTGATAAGGAAAATATAAATTATAATTTGTGACTGAGTGACCTGTTTCCAGTTTTCCACAAGCATTTTTTCTATATGATTTGGCTGGAGTAACAAAAAAAAAATCAAATTCTTCATTCTGGATTCATGCTTGGAATTTTTGTATTTTCCCCCTGAACGGATACATTTTTTTTGTGTTTTATTATCATTTTTTTTTCCAGGAGGGATTGTATTTATCTAGTTGTCACTTTGAAAAAGATTTAATTTTTTTCACTTCTGAAGCATAAAGGTGTCAAATATATTGGTTTTTGGTATTCTAAAAATGTTGAATTAAAAAATTTATTTTCTTAATTTTAGTTTTAGTGTTTTACTTTGAACAAACTACTTTGATTATGCATTACAAGCAATTGAGTTATAAAGTATTTGATAATACTTTTATAAGCAATTGAGTCTAAAGGCATTAAATATTTTGGTGTTTGATAACCAAGTTCAAAACTGTTGATATTGTTAAAAAATATCCATCTGATGCTTTGGCATTGCTCAGCAGAACTGATTGCTGGGAGTTTATATCTTAGTTTTTGTAAGTAGGCAATTGTTTTGTTATTTTTTTTGTAAATAATTACTTTTTTGCATTTTTATATACTAACAACTCACCGCAGCACCAAGCCGCCTGAGGCCAACACAGCTACGCACGCTCCTCCTTCACCCCAATCTATTCAAAGCCTCCCTTTTTACACTCGCCCACGGAGTTACAATTTGCTTTAAATCTTTCTTTATGACGTCCTCCCAGACGAGGCCGACCTGCTTTCCATTTAGCCCTAGATGGCTGGCCAAAAAGAACAATCTTCGGCAATCTGTCATCCTTCATCTGCACAACGTGTCCTAGCCACCTCAACCTTTCTTTCATTATAGCCCTAGAGAGCGGTATTGAACCACATTTTTTGCATAGCCTATTGTTTGAAATATGGTCAGTCAGCCAGGTACTCAGAACAATCCTTAAGCAATTTCTCTGGAAAACATCTAGCAAATCTTCATCCGCTTTTTGGAGCGTCCATGCTTCAGAGCCATATTTCACCACTGTCATCACAGTAGCTTCCAATATTCTAATCTTGGTTTGCAGACTTATCTTCCTATTCTTCCAGACTTTTTTTAACTGTGAAAAAACACCCTGAGCCTCAGCTATTCTATACTTAACATCTTCACTGCTCCGACCATCTTTACTAATAATACTACCAAGGTAAGTGAAGCTGCCCACCTGATCAATCGTTTCATTACCCAACATCACCTTTTCATCTTCACTTATTCCTAGCCTTAGTGACTTTGTCTTCCTAACATTAATTGCCAAACATATTCTAGCATCCTGTACCTGCAAAACCTCTAAAACGTCATTCATTTTACTCATACTTTCATCTAGGATACTTAAATCATCAGCATAATTTAAGTCCAGGAGACTTTTTCCTCTTCAGTTTATTCCGTGGTCTCCCATTGCCTTTCCTGTGCTCCTTAAAACGAAGTCAATCAAAACAATCCATACAAAGGGGGATAGAATACAACACTGCTTAACTCCTGAGTTAATACAAAACCAGCTACTAACCTCATTTCCTACCTTAACTGCAGCAGTGTTATTCTTGTACATAGCACTAATTTATTGTACATAGTAGTATTTGTCTGGTATACCACACAAGGATAAAACCTTTACTAAAGCTCTTCTATCAACAGAATCGAACGCTTGCTCATAATCTATAAAACTGATGAACAAGGTATTAGGCAACTCAGGTACTTTTCAATTATTAGTCTAAGAGTGAAAATTTGGTTGACACATCTTCTACCATTTCTATAACTGCTCTGTTCTTCTCTAAAAACTTTGTCTACGGCATTTCTCTGTCTAAAAAGTATCATATTACTAAGTAATTTATTACCTACAGAGACCAGACTAATGCCTCAATAATTACTACACTCACTTTTATCACCTTTCTTATAAAGTGGCTTAATTAGGGTTTCTTCTAAAATCGCTAGGTACTTCCCCTTTTTTAAAAATCATATTCATTATCTTCAGTAACTTATCTCGAGCCTCAAAGCCATCATATTTAAGAAACTCATTTACCACACTATCAGAACCTGGCGCCTTATTATTTTTTAATCCTTTCAGTACTGTCGCTAATTCCTCCTCACAAAATAAAACTTCTTTCACATCCAAGGTATCACAAACTTTTTCATTTTCCTCTATATCTTTCCCTGCAACTCTCTCAGCTAAGAAATTCTCAAAATGTTTGGCCCATCTCTCTTTATTTTTTTCCTTATTGCTAATTACGACCCCATTCCTATCTTTAACCGGGCATAGTCTGAATTGACTACTCCCTCTCAATTTGTTAATGTGCCAGTACAATATTTTACTATTATGCTGTCTAGCTGCATCTTCCAGATCCTTGGCAAATTTATCCATGGCCTCCACTTCACACCCCCTTAGTTCATATTTTAATGCTTTCTCCACTTTCTTTTCTTTTCACACGATCTATCACTCACAAGTACTTCTTGTACACTTCTTGTACAAGTCCTTTCTCCTTTCTATTAAACATAAAGGTTTTTCACTAATATTCTTAGCTGCAGTTCTAGCTTTCTTCCCTAATACACCTTCAGCAACTTCACAAATTATTTTTCTAAAATTATTCCAACACTCTTCCACATTATAAAATTTTAAACTATCAATTTTAGTATTCAACTGTTCCTGGAAAGTTTCTCTCAAATTCTCATCCTTGAGTCTACCAACATCATTCCGATATTTCAGCTTTAAATTAACCATATTCACGTCGAGATGGTGATCTTCACTTTTAGCATCAATAACAGCACTCTTATTTACAATAGTATTTTGTATTGATCCTGCCAGTTTTCGGTTTACTATAACACAATCAATAAAGTTAGATGTCTTACTATCACGTGAACACCATGTTAACTTATGGGCCATTTTATGACCAAACACTGTATTGATTATAACTTGATTGCTATACCTACAAAATTGCAAAAGTCTGTATCCATCACTGTTTTCTTTTCCTACACCAAATTTACCCAGGATGGGATACCATCTATCCCTATTTCTACCAACCTGGGCATTAAAATCTCCCAGTAATAACATCATATTTCTACCTTGGACCCTGTCTATTTGCTCCTGTAACTGTAAGTAATATTTGCCATTGCCTTTAGAAAAATGTTTGTCTCTAAGCTTTTTTCTTCTAAGAAAAAAAGTTTTTTCTTCAACTGAAAGAAAGGAGCAACATCGAAAATTAAAACAAACAGAAATTATTATGTATATTAGAGGGGGGGGAGTTGCCCCCTTCCTCAACACCTCGCTCTTCATGCTACAGTTTTTTAGCTCTTTAAAAAAGTTACTTATTGTTCTAATCAAAATGACCCTTATGTTTCAGGAGTTGTTTTTAAAGAATTGGGACAAAATTTAAACTTTAGCATAAAGAGCAAGGTGTTGAGAAGGAGGCAACTCCCCTCATATACGTAATAATTTCTGTTTGTTTTAAGTTTTAATGTTGCTCTTTACTTTCAGTTGAAATTTTTTTATTTATTTAATTTCTTATTGTTTTTTAAATAACGCCAGGATACCTGGCTCCTCCTCTGTAGAAACATCCCCCTTCCCATAGAAATATCCTCTGGGCAATTCAATCCAGGCAAAAATTTACCCTGGACAATGACTATTTTTCTCCATGACCACACTGCCTTTTCGCCATTGATTTCTTATTGATTTTGTTCTGGACAATTACCCTTAGCATCTCCATGACTAAAATTGAATCAGTAAAGAAAAAGCAAGACATATAAAGAAATTTCATGTATGAATTCTGAAAAATTCACCCAATGTAAAATTCCCCCCCCCCCCTTGGAAACTTCCCTCTCCATGGAAAATTCTCCCCACACAAAATCCTTTCAGCAGAAAATTTGTCCTCCCCTCCCCACTCAAAAAATGTATGCATGCTTCTCAATAACAAATAAAATAATAGGCAAATTTTATAACTTAAAAACTTTTCCACAGGGGCTGTAGGGGGTAATTGTATTTCTAAAGACATAGTTATTGGACCTTTCAATTATGCTGAATAAAAAAGCAATTTCAAAATTTTGATGAGACAATTTTGAGAAAAAAGTGGCATGGCAGGAGGCCTAATTGCCCTCCAATTTTTTGGTCCTGTAAAAACGGTACTAGAGCTTTTCATTTCCTTTAGAATCAGCCCTCTCTTGACATTTTAGGCCCACTGGATTGATATAATCACCCATAAAAAAAAACAAAAAAAACATGCATCTGTGATCTTTCTTCTGGCAAAAATTACAAAATTCCAGATTTTTGCTCATATGAGCTTGAAAACTCTACAGTGCAGTTCTTTGATATGCTGATCTTTGATATGTATTGGTATAAAAATTGGTTTTAAGAGTTTTGGTTACTATTGAGCCGGGTTGCTCCTTACTAACAGTTTGTTACCACAAACTGTTTGATTGCCACTCAAAATCCAGAAAGAGATCATTGAAATATTGATTATTTTTTCTGTGTTACCAAAAGTATTGTATTCATAAAACTTTACAGTTTCATGAAACATAATAAATAAAAAAAAAGGTGTTTCAACTAAAGTAAGGAGCAAGTTTAAAACTTAGAACAAATATAAATTGATCTGTATATAAGGGGGATTGCCCCTTCTCAACACCTTGCTCATTAAACAGTTTTTTAGTACTTTGAAAAATTTAATTTTTCCAATTGCAAGCTTTCTTTAAAAATTTGAAAAAAGTCAAACTTCACAGTAAAGAGTAAGGACGTAAGGAGGAGACAGCTCCCTTCATATAAAGAGCAAATAGGTTTCAAATTTGTTCCTTGCTTTCACTTGAAGAGCTCTTTATTTTTTTATTTAATTTCTGATTGTTTTCCAAATCATACCCAGGCCTAACCAGGATATAATTTGAGCTATTGGTCCCTTAAATCCCTGGGTAATTGCTTTTAAAATGTGCAAATCAATAATTATACATTCACTAGTACCATCCTACATTTAAATTTGCAATATCAATTTTGGATAAAATTTGAATATCCTTAAAAAATTGGCAATGAATAGTAATTCTGGTAAAAATTCCTTGTTCATATCATTAGTAAAGAATTTTGGTTGGATGAAAGGGAGTATTATTGCTTATATGGATTGAAATTCTGTGAGACCTTTGATCTTGTATAACTGAAGCCACCACAACCTCTATAATAGGATTTCTTATTAATAAATACATTACATACATTTGTTAGTATAAACCACAGTACTTCATATAAATAGCAAACGAAAATAATACCATTTAAAATTGCTGAAAACTAAGTTCCTAGCAGTATTTGCCACTCCAAAGAAATTTCCTGGCAGGAATGATGATAATATGCCTTGTATTTTTCACCTCTGTGCTGGTAGGCATGGGAATGTAACATTTTAGCTGAATAGAGAAACAATTTTATTAATTCCTACTAGTAAGCAGTTTGTCCTACTAGTGCGAGTAAGCAGTTTGTCCATTAAAATGTACTTTTTTTGGAACCTACCCCACCCCCCTAAACAATGACTCACCCCCCTCATTATAGCTGATTCACAATTACACATCACCAAACATAGCCTATTTTCATTACAAATAAAGTGAATCAAATTGGTTGAGTCACTGTGTGGCATTACTTCTTTTGCAACTAGGAAGCCTAAAATATAATTATTGATACTTTTAAATGAATAAGCTTCTCAAGATTCTAAATTGATTGCAAGTGTGTCCTCTTTGGGGTAAAGTCATAGTTTAGTGTCCTAAAATAGCAAGAAAACAAGACTTTCCCTTGGCCCAATCTGTATGGTCACTTAAAAAAGAGCTTTAAATTCATGTTTGAATGAGCTCCCTGCCAATTATTTTGGACCTTTGGTTTGATACAATCGCCCTTGTGAAAAACAAAACGAATAAACATGCATCGATGATGTTTCTTCTGACAAAAATACAAAATTCTACATTTTGAAAGTTAGAACTTGAAGGCTCTATGGCAGGGTTCTCTGATATGATGTATCAAATTAAGATATTTTCAATGAAATTATTTGCTTTTTTGTGGGTGTTCCTCCTTTTTTTCAAAAATTAGACAAATTTTCTTAGATTTTTAGTTTTGAATGGGTAATAATAAAATGAAAGAACTTTATATGTTTCGAAGCAGCATAAAAAGCCAATACTGTTGGTGTAGCAATTGTCATGAGAATTCTATTTTAAGTTTAGGTGAATATTTGTCCAAGTCAGTTTTTAATTCTAGTTCTTATTTTTTATCATAATTCTGACAAAAAAGCAAAATTCTACATTTTGAAAATTAGAGCTTGAAACCTCTATGGCAAGGTTCTCTGATATGATGTATCTAATAAAGGGATTTTCAATAAGATTGCTTGCTTTTTGGGGGATGTTTATCCTTTTTTTCAAAAATCAGGCAAATTTTCTCAGATTTTTGGTTTTGAATAGTTAACAATAAACTGAAAGAATTTTATATATTTAGAGGTAGCTTAAAAAGCCAATACTGTTGGTGTAGCAATTGTCATGAGAATTCTATTTTAAGTTTAGGTGAATATTTGTCCAAGTCAGTTTTTAATTCTAGTTCTTATTTTTTATCATAATTTATTTGATAAGATTCTCTTGTGACGAATTTTTTTGTAACCTGTTCATTTTATTTAGTTGAATAGGACACAAAAAAAGAGTTAATTTAGCAGCTGGATAGTAAGTTTAAATTTTGTTTTTCTTTCACTATTCTATTTTCTAATGTCTGAATATATAAGGGATTTAAGTTTGAGGGAGGGAGAATTGTCCTGTTATGAAAGAGGTACATTTTACATGGCCATTATAAAAATCAAAACGTGGTATCTATGCAGGCAGGATGATTTTTGAGCATCTCTGCTCCTTCTGTTAACTATTCTAAGGCATGGGAAATTGCATAAATCTATATCTGTTATAATCTACAGAAGCATTAAATATTTCTGTAATTTTGGTTTGAGTTTGATTTTATTTTAAGATTAAATACATAATAATTAAATATATTATTGATTAAATAAATTGATCTCTTTGCCAGGAATCCTTGTCATTTGAAATTTACTGTACTCTGTTTCATTTTGCATGCATTTAAATTGCTTTTTTTTCTGAGAGCTTTCTCCTAGAAGTATTTAAAAATAAACTTATTTCTACAAAAAAAATATTTCTGAAATATATGGTTTGTCACCCAACCACCACTGATATTTTGGCATTTGGTTTCCCCTGGAAAATTTTCTGCCAGCACCCTTGATATATTATTTAAAAATGGTTTAAAACATGAACAAAGATGGAAAGAAACATTAGAATCTAATTAATGAAGATTTCATATTATAAAGTAATAATTGCATTATTGTTGTGTTTTCTTGCAGTGTTGTATATGGCCTAGGGCTAAATATGGCCTTTTATGGGTAGAAAGCCTTAAAAAGAGGGTATATATTACCCCAATTGTAACCATTATAATTAAAAATAAAGTTGTTTAGTGAATTGAATAGTGCTACTCTGGACAGGGACAGACCCTAAACAATCAAAGTCAGTTGGCCATGGAAGAAGAATTGAACAAATTATCTACACAGTTATTGGACTAGCAGTTCAATGCCTCAACATTTAAAATCCTACATCCAACATCCAACATTTATAATCCTACAGTCTGAGGTGAATATAATAACCTAAAACATCTGCACCACATAGGTCATGTCCAGCTAGAGGCAGTCACTAAGAAGAAGGAGTTGAGGGGTCAATGTTGACAATGAGTTTAAGTTTCAAGTAAAACCCCAGTAAGATTGGAGTCTTAAAAGTTAGCTAACCTAGGCTACTAGTTTGGTTAGGCTTGACTATCTGAAGTTATGTGGGTTTACTTTCAAACAGTGTACGGGGACCTTATATTCCTTAGGAATAAATTCTTTACATTTTATCTTCCTCAAAATAAAAGTCCGTGTCCATAATTTATTTTTCCAGTATCCGTCCCAGCACAGACTTGTCACGTGGAATTATTTTGATATTTTTCGCGTTTTAAATAACATTTCCTGGAAACATGTTTCCACAGAATTTCGATTTGGCGGTCGTTTTCAAGAAAAGTAAAAAACTGTTGTAAAATTACGCTAGGAAATACTGGAAAACTTCCGGTAAATTTTTCGCAGTTCATATTATTGACTTACGAGTAAAATAAACATACCACTTGATGCCTTTTTTTATGCTCTTTCCAAATAGAATAATCATTTTTGTCGGAAATGGATTTTGCCCCCACCCCTATATATACCAATTCAGGGTATATATTTGCACATTAGGGGGAGGGAGGGTAAATTTTCATTCTGATGTACATGAGAGGTAAGTTTAAACTTTACCTAAGTTGAAACTTTACGTCTTTCATCATTCTGCTCTGATCAGCGGTCTGAGAACAATAATGAGTAGATCATCAAAGTTCTCTCATCATTGTTCTATATGGCAAAACAGTGGCGGTCTTCACACTTTTTGCTAACATCAGTGAGCTGTAAGATCTTAGCAGAAAGATGTAAGATCTTAGCGCTAAAAAACGGGCCTAATGTATTTACATGGAAACAATGGCTTCAGAAGCGTCGAAGCGGACTCACAGAAGTGAAAATTGAAATTTCTAGTGCCTTTTTAAGAGTCAAAAGTGACCGGAGGGCAACCCACCTCCTCCCACGTCCATTTCAGCTACCCTCTTCGAAATAACATCGAATTAAAATTTTAAGATAGTTGTCCTGTTCAAAATTATCTAAAGGTCAAAACTATGCCTTCAGGGATGGAAACCTGAACCTCTGGGAAAGGGCTGTAAGCTATACAAGTTGTTCATTGTTTATATATAGGGGTTGTTATTAGGAAAATGGGGCATGTTTGATAACGGTTGTCAAAAGGCTTAGATAGGTATTAAGTTTCAATTAATGTTAGGGAGGTTTTAAACAAAATAAAAGCCAACCATTTTCAAGCTGGTTGTCAAAAAAGCGTATCAGCAATATCTCAGGAACGGCTCAATGCATTAAGTTTAAACTTTCAGGGCATGGTGGGGGTGGGGGGGATCAATAGGCGACCAGCCCTCTCGCTTTGTTTAGATGGCCCGGCCCCTCAACACGAATTATTTTTTTTAAGTAGCCATTTTGTTAAAAATAGTCGAAAGATCCAATAACTACACCTCCAGGGATGAGATGACGTCCACAGCCTCTGGGAGAAAGAATGTAATTCATGCCATTTGCTCACGGTTTACACAAAGAATTTTTTCTGACTGTGACTAATCGTGACTGCGTCTGCGAAACCTTGCATCTGCAATTGCAACTACTTGCAACTGTGACTGCGACACCTTGCGACGGACACTGTGACTACTTTTCACTCTGACTGTGAGTATTTGTGATTGCTACTACTCCAATTGCGACTGTGACTGATACCACTACTTCTAGTGCTTTAGCTACTAGAACTACTACGGTTAGTATTTCTACCACTACTATTACTGCTGCTAATGAACTAAATCAAAAGAGTGTAAGTGTATGTAGGTTGCCAAAAGGACTTATCAGTAATACCTGAGAAATGATTAAGGTCATTAAGCGAAAATTTTCATGGTGTGTTGAGGGGGATGTAGTACCAAATCAAAAGACTTTATATGCATTCAGGTGCTCGGAAGGTTGTATCTGGATGTATCTAGATTATTCTCAAGAACCGCTACGGGTAATTAAGTTGAAATTTTCAGGAAATACTAAGAAGGATGTTAAGCGATGAAGGATAGTGTCTTTTATTTGAGTGCTAAATTTCAGGCAATTTTGCAAAATTTCTACCAAAATTTTCACCGTCGGCGAAAAATTTTACCGAATGCCAAAACCGTTAGAGGGGCAGAGCCCTCCCCCCTTGGGATGCCCCTGGTCTGTACCCACAAAATTTTTCGTTTACTAAGTAAATAACTAGCTAGGGACAACCAAGTCCAATAGTGGCTAGACCAATTGTATTAGAAACTTGCGCACAAACAAACAAAAGTGCACATGGCTAATTTACAGGCTAACTCACTCAAAATCTATAGAGTGGTGTGTAAATTGTCGGGTAGTTCAACTTTTTCTAGAGCCTTTCTGCAAGCAGCTAACGAAACGAGCTCATCAAGTGGACTCGACTACTTTACGAGCTCCTTGTGTAAAAGCTGGCATGTAAACTCTCCTCGTGTACTTGAGCCTTAATTACAAATATGGGACAAGAATTACAATTTTAGCTGTATTCTTGCCTGTAAACTCCAGAGCAAGAGCCCTCAATTTTTGAATAGCCCACTTTAAAACACAGTCTTCTTCGATAAATTTTGTAGAAAAGCGCATAGCTAGTGCCTTGTTAAAATTGCTCCCAAACACAGCATGAGATATGTTGGACGTCTTTGAATTCCAAATCCTTCAGGGAGCACAATTTAAGAGCCAACGGCAACACCCAGGGGTTCAAATCCCCTTCAACGGTGAAAAGGGTAAGCACTGTTGAAAAATGTATGGTAAAAATATGTTGGTCGTCATAATGTAAGAGGTCTCGGTTGTGAGCACCCGTCAGCACCCCTTCCCAACGTAATATATATTAACCTGTTAAAACTCCATCAATTTGCTATTTTTCAAAGATCATTTAGGTTAACCTTCTTTTTAACTGTTCTATTTAGTTCATTTAAATTTACCAAAAAAATAACCACCAACAAGCATAACTTGTAAAGTTAGGGTAAACACATAGTACGATATATAAAATAAATAATATATCTCGTCATAATAATGGCAAAAACGTTACAAAAAAAGAAACAACAAAACATATTAAAACAAAGAAATGAAGAAATACTGGGCAGGAGAGTTGTGGGGCTCATCCCAAAATGGGTCTTAAATGATGTGATATCTGTATCATATTAAACATTGTAGGCAATCCATATAATTATTTTAGACACGATTCTTTATTTGAGTCAAAGTCGGTACCGTATTACATATATGATGCTAAAGCTAAAATTTTAGATACATGATTGGCTACAGCCCTCTAGAAACGTTGGGACCTCAAAAGTATTTAGTACAGGGTTTGTTAGAGAAGTTCAAGTTTGGGGACATTGTGGGAACATCTTTAAGAAGACTAAGGTAAGATATATTCATGATTAAATACACATACAATTTGGCCCCATACTATTCCCCCAATGATTCCTTTGCTTTTAAAGAAGGGGAAAGGCATGCCATTCACTTCCTCAGATAACAAATCACTGACTTACAGAGTCGGGAGGAAAAAAAAATAGTAGAACACAAAAATTAAAAGCATTAGATATATTAAATAAATTAAATGGATTGAAATAATTCCGATTAATTCTGTGCTAAAAGTCTATAGAAAGAAATAAACAAATAATTTTTGAGAAGCCAAAAAATATTTAATAATTTTCGGGGTAACAGAAATAGGACTCGTTTATATAACACAATACAAAACTGTATAATCGTTTTTTCTCTGCCAGACTGACATTATTCTACCTCTCAGCCTGGCAACTAATTGAAGTTCATGCTGTGGACGCAAAATACATGCTGGTTTCCCCTCAGTGCTACTGTGATTGCACAAATATCTCTATGTGGGTTTGATGGATTTATATCCCTATTAGCCTTCCGTGCACAAATTTTGCACAGCGTGAAGCTCCCAGCTATAAGTTGACAATATCCATTTAATTACCTAATGTTAATGTCTTAACTCTAAGTTTCTGGCAAAAAGGTCGTTACAAAAAGCAAAAACTTTTTTTTAATTATCTTGAGTAATCAATCGCCAAATGACAGAAAGAAATTTTTACTGATACAAGCACGAGAGAGAAAAAAGAACATATCAGTGTTATTCAAGCTAAAATATGACTTTCCTAAATTGTTCTAATTCAGGGCTGAAAGCCTTCATTTGAGGTTTTTGAACATTGTGATTCCACTTGTATAGCCTACTATTTATTTCAATCCACTGTTGTTTTGAGGGTTTTGAAGCTCTTTTTTGAAGATTTCATAAGCTTGCTTTTGTCATTGTTTTACACTTTCAAGTTTAACATGGATAGTAGCTACTAGTCCTGAATCCTGATTGAAATGGTGATTATCTTGTATTTGAAAATGTGTTAAAAAGCGTTTTCTCTTTGGTTTTTGGCTACTACGGGCTTTGGTTCGCCTCTATTAGATTGCAACTATTACTGTTACCATGATGCAGCTAGTGCTGCAACAATGATAGCAGGATATCAAGATGGAGCAGGATGTTTTTCTTAGAGATTCAACATTGGGGTGCTGGCCAAAGTGTGTTGACTTGTTTGTTTTTCTATAGAAGTGTTCAAGAGAGCTCTGGCAAAGAACATTATTTCAAGTTAAATTTACCAATTAGATATATTAGACTTGGATTCAGGTGTGAGCTAATTGTCTACCACTTTTAACAAATTGGGGGGATATTAACGTTCCAAATAGATTACAAATTTAGTTTGAATTCTTTGGGAGATTTTTCCATGAGGGGGGAATCATCCTTGAGAGAAATTCACCATGGGGGAAATTATCCCCGGGAAAAATGTTCCATGGGGATCTATCAACAGGAGCAATTCTTCATGGTGAAATTTAGTGCGGGAGAAACTTTCCATTTGGGGGGGGGGGGGCGGCGGCCAGGAAAAACTTTCTACATAGAGGGATTCCCACCATGACCTGCAAAAGTGATTTAAAATTATATAAAAACAGGTCTTTTTTCTGATGAAAGTATGCTAAGAAAATATTTTTCAGGCAGAATTTCCAGGGAATTGAGATAATTTTCAGACAAAATGAAAATATCCGGGGGGAAATATTGCATTAGCAATTGTGGAGGAGTATCAGTGGTTTGTTACATAATGGGGCAGGGGACAAGTGCCTAATGTATCAAAAAACATGTTTTACGCTAGGCCTATTTTGAATCTTTCAAGAAATATAAGTCTAATGCTATTGTTTATCTTTAAGATAACACGTTAGATAAGCGATTGAGACCGTAAATGCTTTTAGTATCGAAATAGCCGTCCATGAGTTCTGTCCTAAAATTGAAAGTGAGCAGGATGAACCGAGACGAGACCAACTATTTGAAGCACAGATTACTACTATATATTAGCTTCATAGAAGGCTGAAATTTTAGTTTTTTAATTAATTGTCCTTTAATTAATTTAACTTGATCAAGTTCAGTTAAAATCAAAACCTTTTTTTCACCTAAAATCAATTAGTATCAAATAATAAATCAAATCTGTGAAGCGGTTATGAAATCTGTCATTATTTCAAATATGGGGTTAGAACTAGGCGCTGATCAGAGGTTGGTATGCTTTTTCACTCAATTTTTTACATCAAATGTCTGTCCCAAGAAACTATAGAACTCTGACTAGCTGAAATACTATCACGGCAATTAATTTTTTCTATCACATCTCATTGTAAAAAGTCAAAATTCATTGGACTATCATTCTGTGTTTTCCCTTCTTTTCTTTTTTTTAGCTTTTTTTCTTTAGTCTATCTAAAGAAGTCCTAGGTAAATACCAAGGTAAATACCAAGGTAATACCAAGTAAATAACTAAGGTAATACTAGGTAAATAAATACCTAGGTAATACTAGGTAATTACCAAGACCACAGGTAGTTTCTAATTACATTTTGAGTAAGCTTTGGGATGATTCTATACAGTTGCTTCGGTTCTTACTTGCTGTAAGGGAAATCCTGGTAAAAGTGGAGTGAGAGAGATACAATCACTTATCACCTATTTTTTCGTATTACCGTATTCATAACTAAGGTTGTTTGGGTCATTGGCAAAGACATGAAAGGTAAATTATTAGACGAGAACTTGGCGCAATTGTACAAAGCTGAATTTTTGTAAGTTTTAAATGAAAGAAAAACTTTGTCCTCTTCAAATCTGCAACAATGATAGGTAAAGATATTAAGGATCCACCCAAAAGAAAGTATTTTGTGCTGCTTGCCTCCCCCTTCCCACTGCCAAGCCTCTGTGACTAATGATGAGAATATTCTCTATTTTGCTGGGTCTTCAAAAAACCTGTGTACATGAATCAAAGCATTAGAAGTTTCTGGCTCTAGTTTATTTCTGAGGAACCTGGTCAGAAACAGCAACGTCGGGGTCAACACATTCAACAAGCCATCTTTATTATTTGTACGTGAACTAATCTGGGCACAGAGCTTCTAACAAAGCAGTAAACGCTCACCTTTCCCACTATTGGGGGACCGACGTTTTCCCGGCTTTTTCACTACGGTGACAAGCCGTGAACTTGCCACCTAAATAAAGATCCTTGTAGGATTTCAGATTCCTTGGGCTGCTCACATCAATGCCAAATGGATTGGTATCATAAGCACTCTTTAATACAAAAAAAAATTCATTATGTCTCTCAAGCATGTTTCTACCTTTGCAAATGAACCATAACTGAAGTACTTTGGAGCTCAATATTGAGCTTGTTCACTAGAAGCAAGATATATCCAACAAATAAATAGATAAGTTTCACCTCTGGGTTCTTCAAGCCCTTCAGCAAAGCATTTGCTGCTGGAATATTATCAGCCAACAAGTCCAGAAAGCCATTTGCAAATTGGATAATAGAGTGGTCATTAGCTTACAAACATTTGTTGCACACAAAGCAATTGAATGACATATGCATCCAAACACTGCTAATTCTAGTAAGTTTTCTTTCAATAATTTTGCAAGCCCAATCTCAACACCGAACACAACACCTGTACTGTACGCAAATCCTATGATATTTCTATTAGGAATACCTTGCCCTAAAAACCTCTAATATTCAGTTTTCCACTAAAAAACCTCTAATATTCAGTTACCACTGTTGGTGATAAATCACCAACAGTGGTAACCTTGACCACATGAATCAGCTTGAATACACATAAATACCAACTTGAGTGAGGCTTGAACAGTGGATCGATTTTAACATTATCATCAAGGTTGGCAACTCGATACATTTTATGTCAAAAGGACATATTCTCATGTGTCGGGACACAATGAGATAAAAGGGAGATATTTTAAATGACATAAGACAGAAAATTTCCTTGGTGGTTATATATTTTGATAAAAAAATGATTGTCACTTTTCACTAAAGTGGTGCTTTTCTCCGTATTTTTCTGTTGAGTATCGAAGTTATGCCAGAGTCAGAGATGTAAATAAAGGATTTTGTCCAAAGTAAGGTATTTAAATGTTTAAATAAGTTTTATTCTTTCACATTAAGTCGTTGTGTAGCCTATGAATTGTTTAGTCTTTTTTTCGTTTTTATTATATTTGACGTTAACTTGCCGCTTTGAAAGGGGTTTACAAAGCGTCTTTTGGTTAATAATACAACAGGTAAAAAAAAACCTCTAGCGCTTAAAGATCCAAGATACACATTTTTAGCTAAAGGTGACTCATTTTTAGATGCTCAGGGGACATACTCATGAACCAAAAAGTTGGCAACACTGATTATCATGTATTGCACTAGAAAAATATGTATTTTTCAAAATCTAGAATGCCCCTCACTCAGTTGAAGCTACAGATTATTGTCAATTCTCTTAAACAAAATAGTCAATTTTGAAAGTAAGAAGCTGGCACCAAACTATAGAGCTAATACACATGCCCAACTTTGCAATACAGCTAATGAAATGATACTCTCTTTCCAGTTAAGGGAAGAATAAATAAACCTCAAGAAGTTGTAAATAACCACAAATTCGACAGAAACAACTATGTTTAGCAACAATTAAAAGTTAAGGGCACCTGCAGGAGAGGACTGAGAGGGACGTCAGTCCAACCTGCGATAGCGGGAATGTCCCTATGTGGAATATTTTCCCCGGAAATCCCTCCCCAAATGAAAATTTTCTCACGTGCAAGATTTCCCCATGAAGAATTTCTCCCGTTGAGGATTCCCCCATGGAGAATTTCTTTCGAAGATAATCCCCCCCCTCACAGAAAAATCTCCAAAACAATTCCAACCCCGCTAAAAATTACCCCGGACAATTCCCCAGATCATCTCCACACATAAAACGGAGTCGCCGAAGAGAAAGTAAGACAATCAAAAGGAACTTATGGCTATATGAATTCTGTCAAATTTTCCCCCGTTTAAAATTTACTCTGGAAAATTTACACCCAGAAACTTCCCTCCCGACGGAAAATTCTTCCTGTAGAAAATACCCCTCCACCTAAAGAAAAACCCCCCGAAAAATATTTGTATAGACCCCAATAACCAGTGCTACATGTAAACAATGGGCGAAGTTCATAGCTTGTAGCGCTTCCCCCAGTTTGTTGGTGTCAAGTCATGCTCAAAGACATAGTTATTAGATCTTTCAAGTATGTTGAACAAAATGGCTATCTCAAAATCTTTATCGGACGACTAGAACTTTCGATTTCTGGTCAACTGAGCCCTCTCCCGCTGTTCTAGGATCACTGGTTTGATACGATCACCCCCGGGAAAAAAAAAACACACATCCGTGATCTTTCTTCAGGCAAAAAAAAAAAAAATTAAAATTCAACATTTTGTATATAGGAGCTTGAAACTTCTACTATTGGGTTCTATGGAGATGTGAAGTGGAAACCATGGATAAAATTGCCGAGGATATAGAAGATGCAGCTAGACGGCTTAACAGTAAAATATTGTACGGGCATGCTAATAAATTGAGATGGAGTAGTCAATCTGAACTTGTCCCAGATAAAGATAGGAACGGGGCCACAACTAGTGATAAGGATGAAGTTAAAGAAAGACGGGAAGAACATTTTGAGAATGTGCTAAACCGGGGTAGAGTTACAAGAGAAGATATAGAGGAAAATGGAAAGTTTGTGACACCTTGGACGGGAAAGAAAATTTATTTTGTGAGGAAGAATTAGTGAAAGTAGTAGAGGGATTAAAAAATAATAAGGTCACAAGAGCTGATAGTTTGGTAATGGGTTTCTTAAATATGGTGGTCATGAGGTTAGAAATAAGCTACTGAATATTATGAATGTGATTTTTAAAAAAGGGGAAGTACCTAGCGATTTAAGGAAAACTCTAGTTAAACCCCTGTATAAGAAAGGTGATTATCCTGGACTCTGTAAGTAGCAAATTACTTAGTATTATAGTACTTTTTAGATAGATCGATGCTGTAGAAAGAGTTATAAGAGAAGAACAGTGCGGTTTTAGGAATGGTAGAGGATGTGTCGACCATGATTCCATTCTTAGATTAATAACTGAGCAATGTCTGAGTCATCGAACACCTTTAGTCCTTAGTTCTATAGATAATGAGCTAGCTTTCAATTCAACTGATAGAAGAGCTTTAGCGA
Source organism: Artemia sp. Qi Xiang Cuo (assembly GCF_049724085.1). Taxonomy (NCBI): domain Eukaryota; kingdom Metazoa; phylum Arthropoda; class Branchiopoda; order Anostraca; family Artemiidae; genus Artemia; species Artemia sp. Qi Xiang Cuo. Next base: position 17,574,371 of record NC_142810.1, on the reverse strand, counting down.
AGGTCTTATCCTTGTATGGTATACCCACTGTATACAGTGTATACATTGTATAACTAAGATCACGGCTCAGTAATTTTTCGCTACTACATCCTTGGCACGTTCAAACAGCTTCTCCGATTTGATCTGCCATGAGCTGTCCAGTGTATATTCACTAGAACACGTATTTTGGCAGAAACTTTCTCAAAATGCCTTTCAAATCAACTCGAAACTTCGAAACCTACGTGTAATTTCTAAAAAACATCTAATAATGTCATTACACTACTAATTACCGATTTTTATATATGAATTAGAATAAATTCATTTAAAATTAAATTTTTTTAAATTTAGTATTACAAAGGTGAAGCCGAGATTCACGTTCAAGAGAAATCTGACCTGCCTACCCGTGAAAAAATCGAATGTCGCTTATGTCTATACTTTTTAAATGTTCTTCGGAGCACTTGCATCTCGGTCCGGCTTTGTATAAGAGTTGAGATAGGGAATGATCATACTGTATTATATTTATATACAATGGGTATACCAGACAAATACATTAAAGTGATTAGTGCTATGAAGGAGAATAATACTGCTGCAGTTGAGGTAGGAAATGAGATTAGTAGCTGGTTTCGTATTAAATCAGGAATTAAGCAGGGATGTGTTCAATCACCATTTATAAGCATCGTTTTGATTGTCACTCTTAGGTTAATAATTTAGAAGTGTCTGAGTCATCAAACACCTTTTGTCCACAGCTTTATAGATTATGAGCGAACGTTCGATTCAACTGGTAGAAGAGCTCTAGCGAAGGTCTTATCCTTGTATGGTATACCAGACAAATCCATTAAAGTGATTAGTGCTATGCATGGGAATAACACTGCTGCAGTTGGGGTAGGAAATAAGATTAGTAGCTGGTTTCATATTAAATCCTGGGCATAGATTATGCTGATGATTTAAGCATCCTAGATGAAATTGTGAGCAAACTGCATGAACTTTTAGAGGTTTTACAAGTTCAGGGTGCTAGAATAGGTTCAAAAATAAATGTTAGGAAGACTAAGTCGCTAAGGCTAGGAATAAGTGAAAATGAAAAAAGTTACGTTGGGTAACGAAAAGATCGATCAAGTGGACAGCTTCACTTACCCCGGGAGTATTATTAGTAAAGATGGTGGGAGCAGTGAAGATGTTAAAAAAAGTTGAAAAGGTTTGGAAAAATAGGAAGATAAGCCTGTGAACCAAGATTAAAATATTGGAAGCTAATGTGATGACAGTAGTCACATACAGTTCTGAAGGGTGGGTACTCCGAAACAGAGAGGAAGGATTGCTAGATGTTTTCAAGAGAAATTGCCTAAGGATTGTTTTGGGTACCCGGCTGACTGACCGAATTTCAAACAGTAGGCTGTACAAAAAGTGTGGCTCAATCCCGCCTTCTAGGGCTAGAATGAGAGAACGGTTTAAATGGCTAAGTAAGGCACGTTCTGTGGATGAATAATGACAGGTCGCCAAAAATTATCCTTTTCGGCCAACCGTCTAGAGCTAAACGGAAATCAGGTCGTCAGCGGTTGGAGTGGGGAGGAATTCTTAAGCAAAGATTTAAGGGAAATGGTAACTTTATGAGAAAGATTAAAGAGGGAGGCTTTCAACAGATTGGAACAGAGGAAAAGCATACATAGCTGTGTTGGCTCCAAAAATAGGCAGATTTGATCAGGCTCGTAGCTTTTGACGGGTAACAATAGACTTGATGAATCTTATATATTTAGAATGAGCATAATAAGTCGATTCGGCACTTATGTATTATATAATACACACTCGAGAACTTGTATCACGAACATGAGACAATACTTGGTTTTCACGGTGTTTATGCCAGACAATTAGCTTCGGCTCGGTGGGAAACTACATTATAGCAATATTTTAATTAAATATTTAGTTGGTAATTTGGTTAGGTTAGGTTACGTATTTAATTTAATACGCTCTGGGTGGCCCCCTCCCATAATTCTTTGTTGCAGTTTTCATAATTTTGTTACTAAAGTATTGTATTTTTTTTATCATATTTTTTTTTTTTTATTGATCTGCAAATACGCTCCTGCTTTGAATTGTGAAACGTGGGAACCTTCAAAAAATTTAGTAATGCGTTTGTTAGAGAAGTTCAAATTTTGGGATATTGCTGGAACATCTTTAAACTCATTAAGATAAGATACATTCATGATTGAATACACGCACTTCTTCGTAGAGAGTTTTGGTGAAGAATATTATTTCAAGTCGAATTTACAAATTTTAAGCATTAGAATTTGGATTTAGGTGCGAGCTAATTGTCTACCACTTTTAACAAATTGGAGGGATATTAATTTTTAAAATGACCTTTATCTGGTATTTTGGGGGATGGACTAGGATATTTTCTTTTTAGGTGCAAGAATATGGCAACTCTAAGGGAAGATTTGTTCAATAATGAAAGTGATGAACTGCTACTGCGATCCTTACTGATGATTACTGGCGATCGATTACTCAAGATAATTAAAAAAAGGCTTTTGCTTTTTATAGCAAGCTTTTTGCCAAAAACTTGGAGTTAAGACATTAATCATGGGTAATTAAGTGGTTGTTCTCAACTTACAGCAGGGAGCTTCACGCTGAGCAAAATTTGCGCACGTAAGGCTAATAGGGATATAAACACATCAAACCCACATATAGATATGTGCGCAATCACAGTAGCACTGAGGGGAAACCAGCAGGTGTTTTTGTCTGCAGCATAGATTTAAATTAATTGCCAGGCTGATGGTAGACTGAACCCAGTCTGGAGAGAGGAAAAAATGATACAGGGGAACTTGTATTAAGCAGGATATCAATGAACTAAAACGTTGTATAACTTCAGACAGGTTTTCAGTTAATGAAGGTTCTCCCTTGAAATGGTGTATAGAAATCCAACAGCTATTCATTCTCTGTTACGTAATTAAAGTCTCTGTATATGATATTTCGTGCTTTCAACCCTGCCTTGTGTGGCTCCTACTTGATACCCGTTTCTCCAACCAGGCATGTACATAGGGGGAATCCTGAGCAGAGGTGGTTTTAGGGGGGGACAGAGAGGCACTTGACTCGGGTGCAGAAATTTCAGGGCCGCATATTTCAAATAAATAATCTACCGTAAATAATGATAAATAATCAAATGTCAATAATGTAAAAAATTAATAATTTCGTAATTATGGATTTTTTTCTAATAAAGAAGAGGACGCAGTTGGCAGTAAGTATAAGTAAATTTAATCCAAAATTTTCATTTTACCATATCTGCATCAGCATTCATCGAAAACAAAAGTAAGTAGACTGAATTTAACCAACATTAATGTTTTTTTGTGATATTTTTATTCAAACATGTTCCTATTTTACAGGATGTTGAGACAATTAATAATTTTGAAGAGGTTAAAGTTAAGAAAATCATTTTTAAATAAATAGAAATTTTTTTAATAAATGAGAATTTTGTTAAAATTTGGCCTGAAAATTTTTGGGAGACAGGAGGGGGCGCTAATCAAGATTTTGTTCCAGGCTCAAGTGAGGCCGGAACCGCCACTGATCCTGAAGGCTAAGAATTTTGGCCTATATAAGAGTGGAAGGACTATGGGGCATCTTGAGAACTTGGACTATGGATCTTCTATTCTACCCAAGCGATTGGGTAGAAAACGATTGGGTAGATTTCAAATCTTCATTAGCCTTACAGAGAGATTGAAGATAAGTTCTTAAGCTTTATGAAGTAATATTTACTTCCTTTAAGAATTCAAGTAAGAAAAAAAAATGCTTAAAAATGAGAATGGGCTGCTGAATAATGTGGGGTCGTTTAATGTAATAATACTAATGATAATAATATAAATCATCCCCCTGTACGAAACATGAATACACATAGAAGAGTATAAAAAAAGAGAAGAAGAATAAAGGAAAGATTATTAGAGGTATTCAACCTTTAAGCCTCCAGCCTCTTCCAACTTATAAACCTCTGATAAAATCATTATTGTTTTTCTTTGATCCAGAGGTACTAAAACATCAAACAACAATTTTCAACCTTTAAACCTCCTGCCTCCTTCAACATCTGAGACCACTAATGAAATTATTATGGTTTTCTTTTAATCTAGAGGTACTAAAACCTCAAACGACAATTTTCAACCTTTAAACCTCTTTCCTCCTCCAACTTCTAAAACCTCTAATGAAATATTTATTATTTTTCTTTGATTAAGAGGTACTAAAACCTAAACAAACAACAATTTATTTTTTGTGCGTGTATTTTGGAACTAATGTATTAAAGAATGAACTGTGCTTTTCTGTAATAAAACAAAGTGTGGTCGTGTACATGAATTTAAGTGCATTATTCGAATCATTCTAAAAAATATTTTGCCAAAGGTACGTTTAATCTATTGATTCCTAGTTCTGGCACAAATAAACTTACCGCGGAATTTAGTAAGGTCTTTCAGCATCGGCAAGTTGTAAATTAATAATGGTACCTTCGTTGTCAAATTTTCTCAATTTAATCCAATCTTATGTTTCTTACTGCCCAGTAGGCTAGTATGGATGTCACCTTTTCGTTTTCTTTTAAAACCACTTTTTAAGGTTTATAATAAGGCTAGAAACCTCATTCAGGGAACTAGTCGTTCGAGACTTATTCCTTTACTCAACCTCGAATCATTGTATATTCTTTTGTGTGCAGTCTTACTTTTTCTCAGCTTCATGGTAACCTCCCCAATTCCTCAAGTGTCCCACCGTCTTTTACTTCCTAACAAAGTAACTATCCTCTTCGCAATACAAAAAATCGTATTCAAATTCTTCAACTCCTTCTATAAAGTATAATTTTAACCTTGTAATGTCGAATCATAGTAATATTCCATAGAATATGATGTCTAAATCAGCTCACAGGTTCTACTCTTGTGGGGGTTGTTCCAAAAATATTGTTAAACAATTTTTGGCTTCTTAGAAGTTATTTATTTATTTTTATAGAGGTTTTTTTGCTGAATTCATTGCAATTAATTCGATCCATTTAATTTATTTAATCTATCTAATCTATTTAGTTTTTGTGTTCTACAATTGTTTCTCCTCTTCTCTCTGTAGGCAAGTGATTTTTTTTTTCTCTGAAGAAGTGATTCGTATGTCTTCCTCCTTTACAGGCCAAGGAGCCATTGGGGGCTCCATTGGGGAGCATAGGAACACTATACACAGTATAGTGTATTACTGTTTGTGTATTTAATCATGAATAAATCTTATCTTAGTCTGTTTAACGGTATTTCAACAATATTTCAAAATTTAAACTTCTCTAAAAATCCTTTACTAAATTGTTTTAAGGTTCCCACGCTTCACAAGTCAAAGCACGAGCGTATTTGCAGATCAACATGCTAACTAAAGATGAGAAATAGGCAGACTTTTCACAAAGAAAAACGCGTCGGGAATACTAATTTTATAGTTTGATTTGAAATTCATTTTTATATCCTTGCTCTATTTTCTTTGATTCTTAGACTGCTTTTAATGTTAGCGAATTCTACGTTTTCAGCTAGTTTAGGCTATTAAAATTACGCGAAACTGAAAGCATTGGAATAACAAGGGGACTGGTGTCTCTCTCGGTTCTCTTAAATGGGTTTCGTGAACTTTTTGTTTTTTGCAAAAGATAATTATTTCTGTCAAATTTACGGTTATTCAAAATTTCTTGATTTATTCTTCTCTTAGCTTGAAAAACATTATCATTTCATTAACCGCTTTGCAAGGTCAGCTAAGCGTGCCCTTAGAGTGGACTTATATACTAGGAAATATGCTGAATTAGGGGCTCTATCAACAAGTTTCATCCAGTCTTTTAGTTCATTAAGCTTTTCCCACTCTTTGTATATTTTAATTACAGTTTGCTCACATTCCCATATCTACTAATGATGTCATACGGAAACGATCGACAAATAGAGACGGCCCAGTCAGAAATTCGTCGGAGGTTCTGGGGACAGAACAGCGTGCAGTCAATGAAATACAGGAGAATCATTTCGAAAATCTATTGAAGAGACCCTCCCCCTCCCCGAAAAAAGAGCCACTTGATATTGAAAAGATTCCCATCTTCCCTCTAAATATTAGCACGGATCCGCTTTCTGCCACTGAGATACGAGAAGCAGCAAAGAAACTGGAAAACGGAAAATCACCGGCACTGGACCGCATATCCACGGACATGATAAAGGCATCAATATCCTCATGTATCTTTCTTTATTCTTTACTCTTCGCTCGGATATGGCCAACAGCCAAGTACCATCAAACTTTAAACGCAACGCACTCATCATTATACGCAAAAAAGGAGACGCTACCAAGCCAGGCAAATGGCGGAGTATAAGCTTACTGTCAATGGCTGGGAAGATGCTTTCACATAGCATCCTACAGAAGATACGAAAACAACTGGAACAAAACCTTCCAGACAAATCACTTTGCTGACTTCACTCTATCTGAAACGCAGTATTTTTATATTTGACCAAGATAATCAATAGGTAATCGAAAAGGTGGTATCTTCGAGGAGCTTGAATATTATGTTCTTTTTAACTGGCAGAAAACGCCGGATAAACCTTACACGGTCCGAATCCTCCACCATACCTCCTGACAAATCGCTCATGTGTGGGCCTTATATTCATGCTTTGACTTCTAACTGACAATAGCAGAGAGTGGTGTTCGAAGGTCTATATGATCCGTGTGGACTTTTTGAAGGCCTTCGACTCCGTAGATCGTGAAAGCCTATGGAAGACTCTCATCCATTTTGGAATCCCTAAAAATAGTGACGATTCTTTCTGTCATGTTACCCTCATACATGAGCCATATATGAGGGTAGTGAATGTTGCGTCAAGTCACCAGAAGGCCAAACTCGTTTCTTCCGGATTTTGTCAGGAGTAAAACAGGAGTGTGAACACAGAGACAGGAGGAATCAGATTAAGCCCAGAAGTTCAGGTCAATGATATTGACATTGCAGGGGACAAAGCAGTGCTTGAGTCAAGCAAAAAGCGGATATAAAAATTACTAGACGAGGTCACGATAAAGGAAAACCCTCTTGGCCTACGTGTGAATGCTGAGAAAAACCAAATGTATGGCGACAAGTGACTCTCCTCTGTCCATTAAATGTGGTGACCAAGATGTTTAATAAGCTGTCCAGTTCAAATACCTAGGAAATATTAACCATAAAACCGGCTTGACAATGAAAAAAGTAATCACCAGAGTAGGACAGGCAAACGACGCCTTCAACAAACTACGTCAAGTAGGGAGATCTCAGAGATTTCTCTGCGCCTGAAGCTATGTCTTTTCAACAGCAATGTTATGCCAATACTGCTGTACTTAACAGAAACATGGCACCTCAATCAGAAACAAGAGAGAGTCTTGGCTTTTGTAAACTCGTGTCTTCGCAGAATATTGAATATGAAGTGGTCACAGAAGATGACTAACTAGTCCATGCATGAAATGATGCGACAACTTCTAACAACCGACATCATCAGAGTCAGAAGGTGGAGGTATTTAGGACACGTCCTACATTTGGACTGCCATAGAGTCGCAAAAGCGGCTTTATACTGGCCACCACCAGGAAACCGTAGCCGAGGAAGACCCATAAACACACTGTGCTGTACCTACCACAAGGATTTACGCAACCTGAACACCGTTTTTCTACGAGAATGGGAGGACATAACTGCAGCTTAAAGCCTGAGGGAAGATTGGCGGCTCCTCCGTGATGCCCTGGGTGCCTAAGGAGGCAGAGGTGGAACTAAGGAAGGTCTCATAACTGGCTTTGCACACTAATCTTATTCTACGCTTTGATCATCATCTCCATCCGGAAAACGATATAAAATCCCTATGGGATCTCGAAAATGCCATTAACCTCTCTTCATTGATGGATTCATGGATCTAGCAGTGGAAGTTATCAGTAACACTAACCTGTACTGAATGTGAGTTCGGGCCTTGTTATTGGGAACTCAAAATGCGCCTACTTTCTTTGGTATTCGGAAAGTGGCATAGTCAGGGTTGTCAACTTCCTATTCTGTGAATATGTTCCCTGAGCATCCAAAAATGAGTCATCTTCAAATTTTCTGAAATTTTCATTGGATGTGTTTGATCAAATGTTGGAAGGGGGTATGATTTCCAATCAATGTGTTTAATTGATTTCCAATCAATTTTTATTCTTAAAATGCGCACTAGAACTTTCAATTTCTAATCAAATGAGCTCTTTTCGTCGTTTCTACAACTCCTTCTATGCTAAGAGCCTTCGTCAGAAAAAAAATAATATATTTTGGTCATATCGCTCTTTCCTTAAAAATTTTCTAACTAAAAAAATTCATACTGGGTGGTTGGCTTTTGTTTTGATTCCAGAACATCAAGAATCCAAATTTTTCATTTTGTTAATATTTCATTTTTAGTTGGTAATACTTGATAAAAAGTTATGTGTTTTTGCCTGACTATCGGAAGCCGGAAGTGAGTCTTAACAAAAAAAAGTGCCTGCTTGCCTTTAATCTTGATCTATAAACAAAAAAGTTTTTTAAACTGAAATTGAGGAGCGACATTGAAACTTAAAACGAACAGAAATTATTCCATATTTGAAAGGGACTGTCCCCCCACAACGCCTTGCTCTTTATGCTGAAGTTTTTTATTGTTTTAAAAATAGAGTTGTAAGAAAGAGTCAAACTTTAGTGTAAAGAGTGAGGCGTTGAGGAGGGGACTGCCCCTTTTAAATACGCAATAGTTTTTGTTCGTTTAAAGTTTTAATGTCGCTCCTTACTTTCAGTTTAAAAAACTTGTTTTTTTTATTTAATTTCTGATCGTGTTTTAGTTAATGCAGCTTTTATTTTAGCTCAGCGTCATTGAATAAGTAAGCAACATTTGCATAAAAATTTTACCTTTCTTTTGCTAAATGGCTGTCTCTAAATTTGGTTCTGACGTAATTTACAAATTAACTTACGTAACGAACTTCTATATTCGTATATTTTTCTTCTGGCCAAAAATACAAAGTTGCAGATTTTTGCAGATATGAGCTTGAAACATATGTTATAGGGTTTTCTGATACGCTGAATCTGACGGTGTGATTTTCATTAAAATTCTTTTACTTTTAGGGGATGTTTCCCCCCTCTTTAAAAAAAATCAGGTAAATATTCTCAGGCTCGTAGCCTTTGATGAGTAATACTAAACTTAATAAAATTCATACATTTAGAATCAGCATTATAAACACATTCTTTTGATACATTTATTGACATCAAAGTTCCGTTTTTAAAGTTTTCGATTACTATTGAGCCGTATCGCTTGTTTTTTTTTATTGTTTTTTTTTATTACCTCTTTGTTATTACTCATATGAGGGGGTTCTCCCCTTAGTCAATTCCACGCTCTTTACGTTAAAAGTTAAAAAAAAATTAATTCACAAACCCCTGAATCACAAAGGCCGTTTAATTAGAATAGATAGCTCTTTTGAAAGCACTAAAAAAAAGCTGTAGCGTAAAGAGCGAGGCATTGACTTGGGAGAAAACCCCCTCATATACGTAATAATTTCTGTTCATTTTAAGTTCTAATGCTGCTTCTTACTTTCAGTTGAAAAAACTTGTTTTTTTTTATTTAATTTCTCATCGTTTTTTAAATAATGCTTGGAAATCCGGCGCCCCCTTCATAGAATTGTCCCTTACCCCAAAGAAATATTCTCCACGGAAAGATTCTCCCGAGTAACCCCCTCCCCCAGCCCCCCCCCCACCAGAAAAAAATTCTTCCTGAAAATGTCTGTATACTTCCCAATAACCAATATAATATGTAAGCAATGGGAAAAGTTCATAACTTGCAACCCTTCCCTTTGGAACTGTGGGGGATTAAGTCATCGTAAAAGATATATTTATGAGATTTTCGACTATGCTGAGCAAAATGGCTATCTCAAAATTTTAATTGGGTGACTTTGAGAAAAAAATGAGCGTGGGAGGGGGCCTAGTTGCCCTCCATTTTTTGGTCACTTAAAAAGGGCACTAGAACTTTTAATTTCCGTTCCAATGAGCCCTCCTTAGATATTCTAGGACCACTGGGTCAATACGATTACCCCTGGGGAAAGAAAAAAAACAAACAAACAAATAAACACGCACCCGTGATCTTTCTTCTGGCAAAAAATGCAAAATTCCACATTTTTGTAGATAGGAGCTTGAAACCTCTACAGTAGGGTTCTCTGATACGCTGAATATGATGGTGGGAATTTCATTAAGGTTCTATAACTTTTAAGGGGTCTTTCCCCCTTTTTTGAAAATCAGCCAAATTTCCTCAGGCGCGTAGCTTTTGATGGGTAAGATTAAACTTGATGAAACTTATATATTTGAAATCCGAATTAAAATCTGATTCTTTTGATGTATCTATTGGTACCAAATTCCGTTTTCTAGAGTTTCGGTTACCATTGAGCCGGGTCGCTCCTTACTTACAGTTCGTTACCACGAACTGTTTGACTATAGCGTAAAAGCCAGGAGAAATAAAATCGTTTATAGATGAAAGAATTCAAACTTGCAAATAATTTCATGAATATTTGCTGATAGTTGTCTTCGGGAAGGAGCAAGCAATTTCGAAAAATACAGTATAAAATGTAAGAAATTAGTAGAAAATAAGTAGATTTGGTAATTGATAAGTAGTTTTAGCACTACTTCGGTGGTAGTGACATTTTTTATGCAAAGATATATATCCAGTAGGGAAATATATTGTTTTATGTCATAAACTTGCAAAACGTGTCCCTTTTATGTCACAAATTTCTGAAAGATGTCTTTTGTTTGCCCTAAGATGTTCCGAGACATCGGACTATGCCCTTTGGACATAAAATATGTCCACTCAGGGTTGCCACCCTGGCCTGGAAGAATTTACTAAATCGCATCTGTTTTTACTGAATGCTCAGAAAATTTTTTGCGCACCATCAAGCATCGATTTTTACTATAGGAGTATAATCAATAGGATTTCCAGAATATTTTTCCTTTTTTTCTTCTTTTTTTCTGTTTTCATTTTTTCTTTCGTTTTCATAGTATGATTGAAAATTCCGGAAACCTATAAGTTCAAAAATCCTTTTTTTGGATTATTTGGATGTACTACTGGGTAGGCTTCATATTCCAAATGCGGTATACCCAAGACGTCAAACAATAGTCTGGAATCTTGGATTACGGAAATCCTGCTGGTGAAGCCCGGCTTTAAATTTGTCAATGGTCTTCAGGTCATAAAATTGAAATATATTGAAAAATTAAAAAAACAATCAACAAGAAAAACAGCTACAGCTCATATTCACGAAGCAATTCAGGCGATGGTGCTCAGAATCTGAGGTGTGTTTGAAAGTGACGGCTTTTGAAATTTGTCCCCTAGTTTCCGTTTTTAGGTTTGAACTCTAAACCCTTCAATTTCGCATTTTAAGAAGAAATTTGCCAGTTTTTAAACACTAATTGAGATGGTCTTTAAATAAAAGATAAGATTCTTACAAAGATTTCTGGCAAATTTTAAAGCAATTAATTTAGGATTTTTTTTAACTGATTTTTTCTGGATTCTCTCTCATTCGTATTCAAGGGGATTAAAAACCAACACAATCTATGTCACTTCAAAACGGAAATGACGTAATCGGCTACCAGTTTAGTTGTAAAATTATGTAAGCTGAAAAGTGCACCTCAAATTGGACTAGGGCTGCCAAGAAAAAGAAAATTTATATAATATGCAATAATTAGCTTAAAAAAAAATTGTGTCAATAGTCTTCAGGTCAGGCAAATCATACAAATTGAAAAGTAAGAAGAAAAATATGTAGTCACAATTAAAGAATCACCCTTAAAAGGCTTTAATCGTCCTCGGCCTCGTCCGAATTTAAAGTATCCACTAGTTTCGAATTCTAACTTAAGGGATCTACTTGTTTCCATTTCTTGATAGCCCGAGTCAAATCGGTGGAGATCATCCAGTCATCTACTCCACTTGACGACCTGAGAACAAGTTGGTTCGTTTTCATAAGGACGAAACACTGGAGACATTTAGCCTATTCCGGTTTTTAGTTTTGTTGACCGACAAAATCAAGAACTGTCTCTCTGCTCCAGCACTTGAATGGGGCAAGCTGCAGAGAGTCAGAAAGAACTTGGGCAAGTATGGAAAAAGTTCGTTTCAGCACCGTCTTTAAAAAGGGACAAAGCTAATTAACAATCGTAGCAGCTGTTATGAGAGTCTGGGAAAATTTTCTGAAAACAAATTGAGCTGGCATACCAGTCCTGATTTTAAATAGTTTGCCTTTCAAAGCGAGTATCAAGAAGAAGCCAAGAGAAAAGTAGAGATTTTTAAGTGCTTGGGTTGACGCGAAATCGCAAAAATGAGAGCAATAGTAGCCATAATATCTAACGTAATCGAAATCAGATTTCCTAATGAACGGACCCTAATTCTTTTCCCTGGATTCATGGAAAATAACAAAAGTTTTGTTTACTACAAACCATGACTTTTTACAAGATTTCTGGAAATTTACTAGATCCTCTAAATTTACTAGATTTTTTTTTACTAGATCTAGTAAAATCCTACTGACGGTGGCAACCCTACCCTGTGTCCACTTGGCAATTCTGCCTGAGTGTAATGAAGTTAATGCGAATATCAATGCGCAATCAACTCAATTGAGGGCCCAATTATAAGAATTATAGTTGTTTTAGGTTATATGTTAGCTGATCCCTGAAGTCAGAGTTACCGTCTTCCAGGGTTAATCAGCTTTTCAAAATTTAGGAGTAATTATTTATATTTTTACGCAATAAATTAAAATTCTACAGCATTACTTACAACGATTTTGCCTTAAATTCTTCTCGTTAAATTATATACTTTTAAATTACTGTTTTGGTTCATCTCTTGTCAAAAACCATATGTAGTTTTTCTATTATAAATAAAATCTTTTTAAAATATATTTTTAACAAATCTAACTTTAAAAACACAGTTTAAGCGCATGAACCGCATATACTGAAAATATTAACAACGAAACGAGAAGTTAAAGTAGGGATGAAGATGCTACTATGCTATCTAAAAGAAAATTTACCAATTGATTTTCTATAGGCTACAACTGAAAGGAATAGATGTAAAAATGGAAATGTTGACGACGATGTTGAATACCCCCTTAGGGAGGAGGAATTCAAAAAGCAGGTGAGTTATATATATATATATATATATATATATATATATATATATATATATATATATATATATATATATATATATATATATATATATATATATATATATATATATATATATATATGGTTCTTGTGCACTTTATGGTACCCACCGCTATATATTGTACAAGGAACTACTAATGGATACCCGTCAAACGGGTATTTGCAATAGAGAAATGGAATGCCAAGCGTGGTTTCATTGCGTTTACAATTTTTAAACTGTTTTTTTATGGGTGGGGTAGGGGGGGGGGAGGTACCTAGGATAGGTTGTGTATTTAATAAATGCTATGCTTTACCCCCCACCCACCCCAGCCGCTAATGTACAAATATAGAGCCCAAATTTGTTTATAAACTATTACATATTCATCCTATTTTATTATATTTATTTTGCATTAACCAAACTTTACTTCTTCCGTGGGTACCATAAAACGTACAAGTACCGTATATATATATATATATATATATATATATATATATATATATATATATATATATATATATATATATATATATATATATATATATATATATATATATATATATATATATATATATATATATACATTATAGTAAACAAAACTTTTCTTTATTTTCCATGAATTATCGTAATTATCGGAAAAAAATTATCGTAAACATATGACAATTTACAATTTTTGCTTGTCTGTTTTACAATTTACAATTTTGCTTGTCTGTCTCTTAAAGAGACAGACAAGCAGTCACCTTTTTTCATAAACAGACACTTCACTTCCGGTGTCTAAAGGTCGACAAAATCAGCTTTCTGTGTATCAAATCTTACCAACTGAAAATGAAGCTATAATGACACTTGGATTTGTGATGATTGGGAATCTATTGGAATCAAAACAAAAGCCAACCACCCAAGGCGATTAGGTGAATCTCCTCAGTTTGAAAATTTTTATTGAAGAGAAAGGAGCCTGCTGAGAGAAATTAAAAGTAAGTAGAAATGTAACATATATATATATATATATATATATATATATATATATATATATATATATATATATATATATATAATATATATATATATATATATATATATATATATATATATATATATATATATATATATATATATATATATATATATATATATATATATATATATCCAAAAAAAGTATTTTTGAACTTGTAGGTTTCCGGAATTTTCAATCATACTATGAAAACGAAAGAAAAGAGGAAAAGAGAAAAAAAGAAGAAAGAAGGAAAAAAGATTGTGAAAATCGTATTGATTATCCTCCTATAGTAAAAATCGATGCTTGAATTCCTCTCAATAATTTTTTTTTTTTTTTTAGCATTTAGTAAAAACAGATGCGATCTAGTAAATTTTTCCTCTCATTTACTAAATTCTTCCAGGTCAGGGTGGCAACCCTGCGTAGCACTTCGGTCTGGAATGATCTTCCTTAAATACATACCAAGCTTACCTACATACAAATATAAACTTGCGTGGGATGACCAGTGGTTTGAGTCAAATTTTGTCATATGTTGTCAATGAGAGTGGTATTTTGGTATTTTCATTGAAAAAAAAAATTGTAAGAAAAAAAAATTCATTCCTATAGATTTGGGAAAATTTATTTTGCTCCCCTTCCCCTACATTTATGCGAATTAAGATAACTGGCAGTAGTTCAGGTAATTTTTTGTAAAATTTGTTAACACCCTTAGAACAAAAAAAAAAGAAGAAAGAACAATCGTATGGCGGTTTTCTAACACTCCTAAATCTTTTCTCGTTTTGTTTGTTTGTTAGTTTATTTATGTTTTGTTTTGCCTTTTTTAGTATATCGAAAGTTTTTTTGTTTTTTTTTTCAGAAGGCGCCATAAGCTTCTGCAAGAATGAGAACGTTAAAACAATGTTATCTAACGTTGGAGCCTTTCGTGGTTTTCGGAATGTTCTAACGTTTAGAGAGATCATTGTTATTTTTCTTGAGCCTTCCTTTGTTTTATTAAAAAAAAAATTACCAAGAAAAAGTTGTTCAAACAGTTCATGTTAACGAATCAGAGGCAACGCTATAGCGTTGCCTATAGAAAAGGCCATACGGCTCCAATGTTTTATTATTCATTTTTTTTCCAGAAGCACTTCATGTGTAGGGGTCGTCGTGAAAACTTCAAAGGGGCTCATTCGATTGGAAATCGAGAGTTCTACTGTTTTTAAGAGTCAAAAGTGATTTGAAGGCAACTAACACCCCTTCCACACCCACCATTTCCCCAAACACATCCGATCAAAATTTTGAGATAGCCATTTTGTTCTACGTAGTTGATTTTCATGGATATAGATTATGTTTTTGAGGAGGACACTCCCCCCAAAGCCCTCAGGGCAAGGTTTGTAAGTTATGCCCTGGGGGCATATAAGGTTTTTATAGAAAGCTTTGTCATAAAAACTTCAAAAAGGACTCATTTGATTGGACTTTCAAAGGGCTAGTGCCCTTTTTAATAGTCGAAAGTGATTGGAGGGTAACTAAGCCCCCTCTCACGCCCACCTTTTCGCCAAACACATCCAATCAAATAATTTTGAGACAGCCATTTTGTTCAACGTAGTTGAAAATTCTGGAAATTCGGTCTTTGAGAATGACAACCCCCCCCCCCCAGAGCCCTCACGGCAAGGGTTGTAGGTTATGCCCTGGGGGCATATAAGATTTTATAGAAAGCTTTGTCGTAAAAACTTCAAAAAGGGCTCATTCGATTGGAAATTTAAATGGCTAGTGCCCTTTTAAGAAGTCAAAAGTGATTGGAAGGCAACTGACATCCCTTCCACGCCCACATTCCCCCAAACAAATCCAATCGAAATTTTGAGATAGCTATTTTGTTCAACGTATTTAAAAGTTCTGAAAATTATATCTTTGAGACGCAAAATCCCCCCACAGTCTTCAGGGAAAGGGTTATAAATGCCCTGGGGGCATATATGATTCTTATAGAAGGAATGATCGTATTAACTTCAGAGAGGGCTCATTTGATTGGAAAATAGAAGTTCTAGTTCAGTTTTTAAGCGTCAAAAGATATCGGAGGGTAACCACCACCCCCCACGCCTTTTTTTCACAAATATGTCCGATAAAAATTTTGAGATGGCTATTTTGTTAAAAATAGTTCAAAGGCCAGATAACAAAAACCTCTGGTGTCAACATAACCCCCAGGGCCCGGGGGCAGGTGTTGTAGACTATGCCCTGGGGATATATAAGATTTTTCTAGAGAAAAAGCTCCTGCAAACTTCGAAAAGGATTAATCAATTGGAAATTGAAATCTGTAGTTCACTTTTTAAGAGTCAAAAGAGATTGGATGACACTTAGCCCCCCTCCACGCCTGTTTTTCCTCAAACTCATCCGATAAAGACTTTGAGATAGCCATTTTTGAAAAATAGTTTAAAAACCATGTAACGAAAACTCCGGGGTCTACACATTCCCCCCGGGTCCGAGGGCAGGCGTTGTAAGTTATGCGCTGGGGGAATATATGGCTCTTACGGAAGGGAAGCTCGTAAAAACTTCAGAGAGGGCTCATTTGATTGGAAATTAAAACTTCTAGTTCAGTTTTTTGACAGTTAAAAGAAATTGGAGGGCAACTAGCCCCCCCCCCTCATGCCCCTTTTTGCCCAAATACATCCGATAAAAATTTTGAGATAGTCATTAAGTTAAAAATTGTTTAAACGTCAGATAATAAAATCTCAGGTGTCGACACAGACCCCAGGGCCCAGGGGAAGGCGTTGGAAGTTATGCCCAGGGGCATATATGGTTCTTATGAAAGGGATTCTCGTATAAACTTCAGAGAGGGCTCATTTGATTGGCAACTGAAATTCGAACTCACTTTTTAATAGTCAAAAGAGATCTGAGGGCAACTAGCGCCCCCCCGCCCCCCCATACCTTCTTTTTCCAAACCCATTTGATAAAAATTTTGAGATAGACATTTTGTTAAAAATGGTTCAAAGGTCGGATAAGAAAAACTCCAGTGTCGATACGACACTTCAGGGCTCAGGGAAAGGCGTTCAAAATTATGCCCTAAAGGCATGTATTGTTCTTATGAAAGGGATGCTCGTATAAACTTCATAGAGGGCTCATTTGAATAGAAATTGAAAGTTCTAGTTCACTTTTTAAGAGTCAAGAGATTTAAGGGTCACTAACCCCCCCGCCCCCCGCCCTTTTTCCCCCAAACCCATCCGCTACAAATTTTGAGATAGCCATTTGTTTGAAAATTGTTCAAAATTAGATAACAAAAACTCCGTTGTCAACACACACCCCAGGGCCTAGGGGCAGGAGTTGTAAATGTTATTCTGGGGGCGTATATGGTTCTTCTGAAAGGGATTCTCGTATAAACTTCAGAGAGGGCTCATTTGATTGGAAATTGAAAGTTGTAGTTCACTTTTTAAGAGTCAAAAGATACCTGTGGGCAACTAGCCCCCCCACACACACCTTTTTTACCCAAGACCATCCGATAAAAATTTTGAGATAGCCATTTGTTTGAAAATTGTTCAAAATTAGATAACAAAAACTCCGTTGTCAACACATACCCCAGGGCCTAGGGGCAAGAGTTGTAAATGTTATTCTGGGGGCGTATATGGTTCTTCTGAAAGGGATTCTCGTATAAACTTCAGAGAGGGCTCATTTGATTGGAAATTGAAAGTTGTAGTTCACTTTTTAAGAGTCAAAAGATACCTGTGGGCAACTAGCCCCCCCACACACACCTTTTTTACCCAAGCCCATCCGATAAAAATTTTTAAATGATCATTTCATTAAAAATAGTTCAAAGATCAGATAAAAAAAACTCCTGTGTCGACGCAACTCCCCAGGGCCCGGAGGCAGGCGTTGTAAGTAATGCTCTGGGGGCATTTATAGTTCTTACGGAAGGGATGTTCGTATAAACTTCGGAGACGGCTCATTTGATTGGAAATTGAAAGTTCTTGTTCACTTTTTAAGAGTCAAAAGAGATCGGAGGGTAGCTAGCCCCCCCCCTGTCCATGCCCTACATGCATCAGATAAAAATTTTGAGACAGACATCTTGTTAAAAATAGTTCAAAGTTCATGTAACAAAAACCCCAGTGTCGACACAGCCCCACAGGGCCCAGGGGTAGGTGTCGTAAGTTATGCCTTGGGGGAATATATGGTTGTTATGGAAGGGATGCTCGTATAAACTTCATAGAGGATTCATTTGATTGAAAACTGAAAGTCGTAATTCACTTTTTAAGAGTCAAAAGTGAACGGAGGGCAGCTAGCCTCCCCCCACACTCCATTTACTGTTTTCCCAGAGGCACTTCAGATAGAAGGGGTTGTCGTATAAACTTCAAATGTGGGCTCACTCGATTGGAAATCGAGAGTTATTGTGCCCTTTTTAAGACTCAAAAGTGATCGGAGGGCAGCTAGCCACCTCCAAGTCCTTTTACCCCATATACATCTGATAAAAACTTGAGGTAGGCGTTTTGTTAAAAATTGTTCAAAGATCATATAACAAAAACTCCTTTACGTATGCCCACTTCGTTAAAAATAAATCAAAGATCATATAATGAAAATCCGGGGTCGACACAACCCCCCAGGGCCCGGAGGCAGGAATTTTAAATAATGCTCTGGGGGCATATGATTGGAAACTGAAAGTTCTCGTTCATTTTTTAAGAGTCAAAAGAGATCGGAGGGCAACCGGCCCCCCCTCTCACTTTCCTTTTTTTCTCATAAGAACTTTGAGAGCGCCATTTTTTTCAAAATGGTTCAAGATCATATAACGAAAATTCCGAAGTCGACACAATCCTTCAAGGCCTGGAGTAAGTGTTGTAAGTTATGCCTTGAGGGAATATACAACCGTTTTGGAACGGATGCTCGTATAAATTTCGGAAAGGGCTCATTTGCTTGGAAATTGAAAGTTCTAGTTCAGTATTTAAGAGTCAATAAAGATCAGAGGGCAACTATCCCCCACACCCCTTTTCTCCCAAATGCATTCGATAAAAATTTTGAGATACTCATTTTGTTAAAAACAGTTCAAAGTCAGATAAAGAAAAACTCCTGCCTCAACACAACCACCCAGGGCCCGGGGGCAGGCCTTGCAAGTTGCGCCCTGGGGGCATATATGGTTCATATCGAAGAAATGCTCGTATAAACTTCAAAGAGTAAAAATGCTCGTATTAACTTCAGAGAGGGCTCGTTTGATTGAAAATTGAAAGTTCTAGTTCAGTTTTTAAGCGTCAAAAGATATCGGAGGGTAACCACCCCCCATGCCTTTTTTTCACAAATGCATCCGATAAAAATTTTGAGATAGCTATTTTGTTAAAAATAGTTCTAAGATCATATAACAAAAACTCCATTGTCGACACAACCCTCCAGGGTCCTGGGGCAGGTGTAGTAAGCTATGCCCTGGGGGAATACAAGGTTCTTACGGAAGGGATGCTCGTTTAATCTTCAGAGACGGCTCATTTGATTGGAAATTGAAAGTTCTAGTTCACTTTTTAAGAGTGAAAAGAGATCGGAGGGTAGCTAGCCCCCCCCTGTCCATGCCCTAAATGCATCAGATAAAATTTTGAGACAGACATCTTGTTAAAAATAGTTCAAAGTTCAGATAACAAAAACCCCAGTGTCGACACAGCCCCGCAGGGCCCAGGGGAAGGTGTCGTAAGTTATGCCTTGGGGGAATATATGGTTGTTATGGAAGGGATGTTCGTATAAACTTCATAGAGGATTCATTTGATTGAAAACTGAAAGTCGTAATTCACTTTTTAAGAGTCAAAAGTGAACGGAGGGCAGCTAGCCTCCCCCCCCCACACTCCATTTACTGTTTTCCCAGAGGCACTTCATATAGAAGGGGTTGTTGTATAAACTTCAAATGTGGGCTCACTCGATTGGAAATCGAGAGTTATTATGCCGTTTTTAAGACTCAAAAGTGATCGGAGGGCAGCTAGTCGCCTCCAAGTCCTTTTACCCCAAATACATCTGATAAAAACTTGAGGTAGGCGTTTTGTTAAAAATTGTTCAAAGATCATATAACAAAAACTCCTTTACGTATGCCCATTTCGTTAAAAATAGTTCAAAGATCATTTAATGAAAATCCGGGGTCGACACAACCACCCAGGGCCCGGAGGCAGGCGTTTTAAATAATGCTCTGGGGGCATATGATTGGAAACTGAAAGTTCTCGTTCATTTTTTAAGAGTCAAAAGAGATCGGAGGGCAACCGCCCCCCCCCTCTCCATTTCCTTTTTTTCTCATAAGAACTTTGAGAGCGCCATTTTTTTCAAAATGGTTCAAGATCATATAACGAAAACTCCGAAGTCGACACAATCCTTCAAGGCCTGGAGTAAGTGTTTTAAGTTATGCCTTGAGGGTATATACAGCTGTTGTGGAACGGATGCTCGTATAAACTTCAGAGAGGGCTCATTTGATTGGAAATTGAATGTTCTAGTTCAGTTTTTAAGAGTCAAAAGAGATCAGAGGGCAACTATTCCTCCACGCCCCTTTTCTCCCAAATGCCTCCGATAAAAATTTTGAGATACTCATTTTGTTAAAAACAGTTCAAAGTCAGATAAAGAAAAACTCCTGCCTCAACACAACCTCCCAGGGCCCGGGGGCAGGCCTTGCAAGTTGCGCCCTGGGGGCATATATGGTTCATATCGAAGAAATGCTCGTATAAACTTCAAAGAGTAAAAATGCTCGTATTAACTTCAGAGAGGGCTCGTTTGATTGGAAATTGAAAGTTCTAGTTCAGTTTTTAAGCGTCAAAAGATATCGGAGGGTAACCACCACCCCATGCCCTTTTTTCACAAATGCATCCGATAAAAATTTTGAGATAGCTATTTTGTTAAAAATTGTTCTAAGATCATATAAAGAAAACTCCATTGTCAACACAACCCTCCAGGGCCCTGGGGCAGGCGTTGTAAGTTATGCCCTGGGGGCATATATGGTTCTTATGGAAGGGATGCTCGTATAAACTTCAAAGAGGGCTCATTTGATTGGAAATTAAAAGTTTTAGTTCACTTTTTAAGAGTCAAAAGAGATTAGAGGACACCTCCACGCCCTTTTTTCCTCAAACTCGTCCGATAAAGACTTTGAGAGTAGAATAGGTCTTTTGAATTTGCTTACGCCCCCGTACAAACAGGTTTTTTCTATTAGTTACAGATCATCACACTCTTTGCCAAGAGGAACGACGCAATTTCAAAGTTCAATGTCTTTTTTTTTTTTACAGATAATCACACTCTTTGCCAAGAGGAACGACGCAATTTAAAAGTTCAATGTCTTTTTTTTTTAGTTCAAAAAAACGGTTTCTATTCTTTTTTTCTCGCCAATTATTTTTTTTTTATAATAAGGTTACATATTTGATTAGCCATCAGTTTCGAATCGTTTATATTAGAGATAGTATTTTTTTATAATTACATAGAAAAAATGGATAATTCTAACCTTTTTCTGGTGATTAAAAAATATTCGAATTATTAAAAAGAAATTGTAATTAATTTAAGGAATAAATTCTTTCCTTACACTATAATTATGGTATGCTTATACACTTAGAAGCCTGTTGTCTTCGATTTTAAATTTTACAGGATTAAATTCCAATCTGCTTAAACTCGTAAAAAAAAAGCCAGTCATGGATAGAGCCTAAGCTATCTATATTTTAAATACGATGCATAAAAAATAAAACAATTTGGTCCGTCTGATATTTATTCAGAATATTAATGAGGGCGTCGGTCCCCCCTCCCCAAAACCAAAGCTCACGTAGGATAAAATAAAAATAAAATTGTTTGTCTTTTTCAATTATGAACGTCACGATTTTAAAACTTATAGGCTTAAATTTCAATCTGCTTAACCTCTTAAAAAAAGAACGCCAGTCCTATATGGAGCCTAAGTTATATATATTTTAAATACGATGCATACAAAAATAACACAATTTTGACTATTAGGTCCATTTGATATTAATTTTCAATACGATGAATAAAAAAACACAATTTTGACTATTAGGTCCGTTTGATATTTATTCAAATATTAATGGAGGGCCATTCC